>NC_053391.1:692215034-692340034 GCF_905171765.1 Bufo bufo
CAAAACTAAAACTCCCAGCATTCCTGGACAGCATACAGCTATCAGCCTATAACAGGACATGGTGGGAGTTGTAGGTTTACAACAGCTCGAGGGCCACAGGTCTGGCATCACTGTGTTAAAATAACTGTAGTATACTTTGACATTGAAATGCATTAGTTCTATGCTATCCAAGTGACATCAGTTATAAAAACTGATGCGACTGGGGAAAAAAAAAGGTCGTGTGCAAGGGCCTAAAGTGATAACTTACTATAGCGGGGAAGACTCTTTTAAGCTTTATTTATAACTACCTGAAGGACCCAGCTTCGCTCGGGTATATTTAATCTACTTCATTTAATGTTTGTATGTGTTGTTAAAATATATCAACACTATCCACTATCAGTGACCTCTACAGCACCCCACCCCCAAAACGGTGACCTCACAGCCCCTTCCCCACTTAACACTGATTCCCCCCCCCCCACAGTGCCCCATCCCTTAAAATTGGACCTCCACAGCAGCCCACCCCCTTAACTTTCACCTTTACAGCAGCCTTCCCCTTTAAAGCCTCATTCACACATCAGTGTTTGGTCAGTGATTTCCATCAGTGATTGTAAGCCAAAACCAGGATTGGAGCCTCCCAGACATAAGTATAAGGGAAAGATCTGCACCTGTTCTGTGTTTAAGCCGCACCTGGTTTTGGTTCACAATCACTGATGGAAATCACTGACCGAACACTGACGTGTGAATGAGGCATAACAGTGAGTTTCACAGCACACCACCCCCTTGACAGTGACCTCCCTTAACAGTGGCCTTTACAGCAATCTGCCCCTTAATACTGACCTCCATAGCAGACCATCCCCTTAACTGTGACCTCCACAGCAGACCGCCCCTGGGGTGGCCAGAGGTACAGTTTTAGGCCGGACAGTCCGGCTTTCAGACTCCTGTCCTCCGTCTGGTGCAGGGCCTGGATGGACACGAGGATGTCCTTTTGAACAGCTCACTCTCAGACAGCAGCACTGTTCTGTTTGAGTGTGAGCTGCAGGGAGAAAGTCACTCTCCCTCCCTTCCCCGCAGCTCAGAGAAGTTGATTTTTACCTTTTTTTTCAATCCCCGTCAGCTGAGGAGTGTGAGGGGGCGTGGCCTAACCGGATCAGGAGCATGGCTTAGCGGGACCTGGGGCGGGGTTTTTAAGTTAGTCTTTTAAGGGTGGACACATTGTGGCAGGGGCGTTTCTGGGCTTCTTCCTGCAAGAGTGACGCCCCTCTGGGCACCTTACTGGCTCATTTGCATACCAAATTAACTGGATTTTCAGAGGATAAAAACATCTACTGCTGATACAAAGGCACATCTGGAAATAAGGTACTAAGTGCTATTAGGCCATGGCTTTACTTCAATAGCAATTACCCTTGTGACAGATTTTCCTTTAAAGCTGACCTACAGCAGTGAAGAAAAATGGCTGGGTTGTTATGGAAACCTGGAGTAAAACTGTGTGTGTGTGAAGACTCGCCTGCGAGCTTCAATTGGTTGATAAGGGTCATGTGACCAAGCTTCTATTGGCTAATGCATGTTTTGGGAATATTTCAGGAACGTCCTAGAGAGCTGAGACCTGGTCTAAAACCTTCCCGTGCACCTGTGTGCCTAATTTCGTGATTGTAAATGCGACAGTTCGGATTCCTTTAGCAGACATACACACACATTCACTCAGCTTTATATATTAGATAAAAACAGAAAACCCCTTTAGGTTCTGCAGTGTTGTAAGGTTCTGGTTATAGCTGCGTCACAGAATGGCGGTATTAATAGTATTTCCAAGCTCCACTTCAAGAGTTGGCTGAGAATTTAACGATGCACATAAATTGTGCGCTTTGTAAGGATCAGCATTCTTCCTAGCAACAGCTACAGTCTTGGAGGTGCATTGTCTGTGTAGTTTGTATAAGCTTTTTTTTCACATTGGCCCTGACATTTCAAGACCTGGTAGGAGAGCTGCCTGCCAGCTGAGAAAACGCTGTTGTTGGCATCAGATAACTACAGTGTTTCTTACATGGCTGTAAATGTTAATACAAGATTATTATTGTCCAGTTATGTGTCTCCTACAGCAATTAAACCGCACAATGTTGTGGCACCTCCCTAAATATCATCCTGCGTAATAGTGAGTAGTCTTTTTTTTGTAAATTGCAATTTACACTTTGGCAAGTTTTTCTTTTCTCCAACGTAATAAAATAAGAAATAAAGCAATTTGGCAAATAGTTTTGATTTAAAAATATCCTAGTAATTTGTACATAAAGTTCCCTATGCAGACCTCTGTATTTCCATGGTCACAGACTACAAACAAACTCTGTGTAGTCTGATCCGGCACTCGTGGATTAGGCTTGGGCTGCCCTAAGACATTTTTTGTAGCGCAGCTGCTTGATTGTAACTGTGGTGCTGCATCTGCAATCCAAAGGAGTACATTCACACATCTGCAAACTGCAGACCCGCAAAACAGTTACCAGCCGTGTGCCTTCCGCAATTGTGGACAGGAATAGGACATGTTCTATCTTTTTTTAAATGAATGGTGTGATGAATACCGTACCCCGACTGACGTCAGACGTCAACTACGTAGAGCCAGTGAGATACGGTATGGTTACTGGTTACCAAGGCGTGGTGTTACACCGTCCCTGAGGAGCAGGTAAGGTCAGCTTGATAGTTTACACAGACACCTCCTGTCCACGCGGGCACAGAGAGGCAACAAGCTGAGAGAGCCTTTTCACTGCCCCAGTGAAACAGCGCATTCTCAGCCCGGGTATACTGCCACCAGTTTATTGTTTGATATAGGCCCAATCCGCTAACTGGATTATATAGGGTAAGAAACCTACCCGCGGTAGCGTATTACTAGGCCGAAACACGGACGTGGGGATTCGTGATCGAGATACAAGACAGCAAAAGATTAAATTATATATCTAGATTAATCTATATCTATATTAATTATATATCTATTAATCTATATAGAACAAAATTCAGTTTACCAGGTATAGGAGTCCATTGGGTTGTGATAGGTTCTTAGCTGTGGTCACATGGGAAGTAGTGATGTCAGCTGGTTGCAGGTCCCTCTAAACACATGGCACGATGTGACCTCTCTTCAGAAAAAGACACGCTTTGCTGGTACAAGCCCTTTAACCTGTAGCCACCCCTTCCCCTCCCGGCCTCTGGGAGGGGTCCACTCCCCCTCTGCTGGGCTGCCAGCACATGATCCACAAAAGAGATTAGGGCTCATGGCTCCATACCAGAATTTCGCAGGGAGGTGGTTCTGGGACCAATGGATCCACCTGGGTTACAGCTACCAGTAGAGTCTAAGCATGGTACAGTTATTTGGTTTCTGTGGGGAGATATGTATATCTCCTCTCCCTGGCATCCCACCACCAAACTATGACCACGGGCCTGTTCATCGTAGCCACAGGGACACAAATGTGCATCTGGTTTATGTCTGTGATGGACGGACGATTCATAATTCCTGATGAATCACCGGTTTCATGATGTCTGAAAATGTTCATTGAACTGGGGAATGGCCTAGACCCCCTGCAGAGAGGTTTTTTCCTGTTCCATTAGCTGGGTTTCTGGCTGGCTGAATGGAGGTGCGAAATTGTAAACAACGGTGGCCTGCTAGAGGTTCTCTGTCAGTTGGCTGGGCTTTGAAGCAGGGCCCCCCTGTGGAGTTCACTACCTCTGCTATCTGACAGCTGATGGCTGGTGTGGGAACATGGCTGACACAAAATAATAACCATCATATTCCTCACAAATGGGTCCGCACCTGGACCCTAAGGCTGCATTCACATGTTCGTTAGAGATGATCCAGCAGCCGGATCCGCGTTGGCTGGACAAAAGCTGCTGCATGCGGCCGGATCACCACCAGATCCCATTATAGTCAACAGGGATCCAGTGGTGATCTGGATTGGATACAAACCCATTTATTTCAATGGGGACAGCACACCGTGTCCATTCCGCAGTCCCACAAAAAAGATAGAACTTGTCCATTTTGCGGACAAGGATAGGCTTTGCTACAATGGTTTCACACAAAAATGGATGTCACACAGTGAAACTTGCACCATTTTGCAAGCAAGTTCAGTCACTTTTGTCTGCGATTGCGTTCAGTGTTCACTTTTTTCAGAACGGGTGCAATCAGTTTTGATGCGTTTTTCACACGTGTGAAAAAAAAATTAAGATTTACAAACAACATCTTCTAGTAACCATTGGTGAAAAATGCTTTGCATCCGAATGGCCAGGGCTGCATGAAAAACACAAGATATAGAACATGCTACGATTCTCACAAAACGCAGAAATGATGTGTGAAAAAACACATGTACACAGACCCATTGACATAAATGGGTCAGGATTCAGTGCTGGTGCTATGCGTTCACTTCACGCATTCCACCCATGCAGAAAACTTGCTCGTGTGAAAGGACCATAAGGTGGATTTAGACACCCAGATAATCGGACAGAACGCTCATTCCTGACAGCCCTGCCTGTTTAGTGTCCATTCACACGTCCGTAGAATGTGTCCGCACACATTCCGCAATTATCCGGAACAAGTGCAGACCCATTTATTCTCTATGGGGCAGGAATGGATGCGGACAGCACACAGTGTGCTGTCCGCATCCGCATTTCCGGAGCGTAGCCCCGAACTTCCTGTTTGTTGCTCCGGAAAAAAATTGAATATGTCCTGTTCTTGTCCGCAATAGCTGACAAGAATAGGCAGTTCTATGGGGTGCCAGCCCGGGTGTATTGCGGATCCGCAATAAACTACGGACATGTTAATGGACTTAAGTTTTGGTTCACAATCACTGATCAAATACTGACCAAACAAGGACTGTGTTAAAGCGGCCTTATTCAAAAGGCACTTCAGTCGTTCCATCAAAACATCCCCAACCATGTCTCCTTTTAGATGATAGGGGGAGCCACTGCTCTGAGCCCCCTTTTAGAGCCAAAGCTGCTAGTAAGCTGTGGCTCTCAGTAATACAGACCATCTCGATCTGACCATGTAAGGCTACTTTCATACTTGCGTTTTGGCTTTCCGTTAGTGAGATCCATTCAGGGCTCTCACAAGCGGTCCAAAACGGATCAGTTTTGCCCTAATGCATTCTGAATGGATAAGGATCCGCTCAGAATGCATCAGTTTGCCTCCGATCAGTCTCCATTCAGCTCTGGAGGCGGACACCAAAACGCTGCCTGCTTGACGAAACTCAGCCAAACGGATCAATCCTGGCACACAATGTAAGTCAATGGGGACGGATCCGTTTTCTCTGACACAATCTGGCACAAAAGAAAACTGATCAGTCTCCCATTGACTTTCAGTGAAGTTCATGACGGATCCATCTTGGCTATGTTACAGATAATACAAACGGATCATTTCATGACGGATGCATGCGGTTGTATTATTATAACAGATCCGTTTTTGCAGATCCATGACGGAGCCGCCGAAAACGCGAGTGTGAAAGTAGCCTAATACTGAATTTCCCCTGCTGCGGAACTGATCAGCCATCAGGAACTTCCCCCATCCAGATCAGTTATTTGATAGGAGTCAGCTAAGGGGTCACCTGTAATGAGACAACATCTTTAATAACAGCAGCTAGGGTTACATGGACTTCAACCACTAGTAAAGCTCAGGCATCATGGCTGCTGGTGCCCCAGTTGGAAAACTTTGAGGAACTCTGATATAAACACTAGAAGTGAGGACATACCCCATACAGAAGAATCTGACTATACTGTTTTTTCTTTATGGTTGGTTTCCATAGCGACACATAGGTCTGCGTAGTAGCGGTATACTGTATTTGCACATTAAAAGGTGGAATTGTATTGATCTGTCAGGGAAATATTTATCTTTTTTTTTTTTTAGTTCTTTTTAGCCAGCCTTGAGTGAGTTGATGAACTTCGTATAGTGGTGGCATCTGCTGGTACTTGCCTACTGTCCCTATATTTTTTGTATAGTTCTCCAGGAAATGTCCTTCACAAATAAAGTCTGTGGTTTTTACAAAGACGTGAATAAGTACTGTCTAAAAGATGAAGCAATGCGTTTTAGACTTCCTGGAAGGTTTTCCTTCTGTCATCTTCACATTTAGTCCACATCTCTACAGGGACTGGAAAAGTTGAGCTGACTTCTGTTTCATGTTGGGTGATAAGAGTTTATCCTTTTTCCGTTCTCATTCAACACATGTTCCTTTGGTGGTTGGCGAGGGGAAATTCTTTCTTTGGCTGTCAAAAATTGTCCGGATCTTGTTTCCAACACAAAACAAATATGACTTTCAAGAACTTAATGACCGAAATTAAACTCGTCAGCTTTGACAACGTGTTGTAAAATGTTCAACTTTCCTGATTTAATTACATTCATAGCCCCCCCAGGCCGGCTTATCATAGTTGCCTCCCTAGTGGAAACAGTGAGGTATGGTTAATGTTTCCAGTCTGTTTTCTGTTATGTAGCAGGCTGTGTGTCCTGCAGGGGTGTAAGCGTCATATGTTGGGGCCATGTATAAAAAAATAAAATATTACTACTCGGTGCATTTTCTGAGGAAATGTGACACGTGGATCACAATTGATTAGCTTAAAAAGAGGCATCTGTAGGTAGTTTTGGAGTGGTCACCAGCAGAATGGGGGCTTACATACTGTTTGCCCTGATTTGTGCCTGATAAGGTTTGCACTAGGGCTGCAGCTATTGATTAGTTGTCGATAATTTCATTGATTTAATCGGCAAAAAACACCAAAATGACAAAAAAAGGGGTTTATATGATTTTACTTGAAAAATTATGTTCAAAGGCCATATTAAAACAAATTGTGGATGACACTGTTATGGGGGGATCTGTGGATGGCACTGTTATGGGGGATCTGTGGATGGCGCTGTTATGGGGAGGGGGGATCTGTGGATGACCATGCTATGGGGGATCTATGGATGACACTATATAGCATCTTATGCTATATGTGTCATCCACAGTCCCCCCCCCCCCATAACAGCGCCATCCACAGATCCCCCCCCCATAACAGCGCCATCCACAGATCCCCCTCCCCATAACAGCGCCATCCACAGATCCCCCTCCCCATAACAGCGCCATCCACAGATCCCCCCCCTCCCCATAACAGCGCCATCCACAGATCCCCCTCCCAATAACAGTGCACAGATCCCCCTCCACATAACAGCACCATCCACAGATTCCCCCCCCCCCCCCCCCCCCTATAACAGCGCCATCCACAGATCCCCCTTCCAATAACAGTCCCGGCCCGGCAGTAACTTTTACTTTAACTTTAATTCAGCGCATCTTTATTACCTTACAGTGAAGCTCCAGTAACAGGCAGAGTGGGTGGCATCGTAACGTCACTTACTCACGTGACGCGCCGCTCTGCCCACTTTATGAATGGAGCAGGCGCGTCACATGAGTAAGTGGCGCTACGCCGCCGCCCACTCTGCCTGTTACTGGAGCTTCATTGTAAGGTAATAAAGATGCGCTGATTTAAAGTAAACCGCCCGCTCCCACCCGCACAGCAACGAATCGGCCGATTATTCGATAACTGTATTCGTCGACAACGAATCCCTTTATCGAATATTATCGATAACTTTGATTAATCGTTGCAGCCCTAGTTTGCACACCTGGAGTTAGGGACTTTCTGCGATTCCTCTCTGCAGGTCCTCTCAAGCTCTGTCAGGTTGGATGGGGCAGTCCATGGACAGCCATTTTCAGGTCTCTCCAGAGAAGTTCCATTGGGTTCAAGTCAGGGCTCTGGATGGACCACACAAGAACATTCACAGAGTTGTTCCTAAGCCTGTCCTGTGTTGTCTGTCTGTGTGCCTAGACTGTGGCTCTCCAATGAGCATTGTGGTTTCCAACTAGGCAAGCGACATCACGTTCATTGGTCGCGTGGCCTAGATGCAGCTCGGTCCCATTCAAGTTAATGAGGCTGAGCGACGATACCAAGCACAGCCGCTATCCAATGGACATCTCTGTGGACATCTCTTGGTAAGCTGTGAGGAGACTGCGGCGCTCACAGGAGCTCCACTGTCTCCTCAAACAGCTGATCGGCAGAGGACCCAGGTGTCAGACACCCACCGATCGGATACTGATGAGCTATCATGGCTCTGGATGGGGGCAGGGGCCGGGGCCGGACATGCGCGGTGCGCTCCCATTCACTTCTATGGGAGCAGCGCTTGGTGGTGGACTGACCCCTGGAAATCCGGGGTCCTCCAGCCACAGCTCTATCCGTTCTCATTGTAGGGCCCGCACCTATCAGACAATGGGGGCATATCCTAGCCCTTTTAGTGGACAAACCCTTTAATCTTGGATTCACAGTAGTCAGAAATGTTTCTTTCTGTCAGATACAATAGCAGAAAAAGCGTTGCACTTGTCCTTGGGTTGTGCCTGATATTGCAGCTCTTCTCCATTGAAGTGAATAGAACTGAGCTGCAATACCATATGCAACTTGTAGAAAGGCATGGTGCTGTTTCTTGAAGATGGCAGCCATATTTTAAACTGGACAATCCTTTTATAGAGCTTTTTCAGTTGTGTAGAATATTGATGCTCTATCCTCAGAATAGTTCATCATTATTTGATTGGTTGGCGTCTGACACCCTGCACCGCCACCGATGTTTGAAGAGGCCACAATGCTCTGGTGAGTGCTTCGTCTTCCCTGCACCATGCCAAGCATAGAATTTAAAGCACAGCGCCAAGTATTGTATCGTGGCTGTGCTTGGTATTGCAGCCCAGGCCCGTGGGTTACAGTTTTATGCTTTTATATATTATTTATCAGTTCTCAGTTATATATCAGGACCTGGTGTTAACAGATTTATTGAAAGGTCGGAGGAAACAGTAACATTGTCCAAATTTAATAGATCACCTAAACTGAGCTCCAGTAAAGTAAGTTCCTTTTCTGTAGAACAATAAAATATTGTATATTGTTCATGGGATAAATGACCTCTCACATGCTGCCTTTTCATATGAATGCAACTAATTAGTTCTGTTATTGCAATGGCTCGTGTACTTCCTTATAATGAAAATAGTTCCGGCTACTGTCCTGTTACTAGATCTGCTGTGGGATAAGCTTTAGGGCTCATGCACACAAACATTTTTTGCGTTCCGTATACAGGCCGTATTTTGATTCCGTATACGGAACCATTCATTTCAATGTGGCCGCAAAAGATGCAGACAGCACTCTGTGTGCTGTCCGCATCCGTTGCTCCGATCCGTGGCCCCGCAAAAATTATGAGGCATGTCCTGTTCTTGTCCGTTTTGCGGACAAGATTAGGCATTTCTATAATGGGCCTCCTGTTCCGTTCCGCAAATTGCAAAGGCACACGGGCGGCATCTGTTTTTTGCGGTTCCGTAATATGCGGACCGCAAAAAATGGCGCGGTCGTGTGCCTGAGCCCTTAGGCGTCATTCAAATTTCTGTTTTTAACTGACGTGGGCTACCTGCTTTTTCTGCTGACAGCATAGGTACTCATTGATTTTAGTGTTCACACATCAGTATGTTTTACAGCCCGTGGGTCATTTAAAAAGTTAGAGACATGCGGATGAAACGCGCCCGTGGAAATCTATGGGTCTGTGAAAATCATGAACATAACACAGATAGCATCCATATTTTCTCTGTGTTAGGTCCGTTATTCACTGACTACAGATAGGAGATGCCTTTGACATTTTCAGCTGAGCAGTGAGACCTCTGAATACGGCTTACACACTGAGGGCAAAAATCGGACACATGGACCAAACCCGTATCCTTCATGGACGAAACATGGACTGTTTTCTTTTTTTTTTTTTTTTTTTTTTACGGACCTGTACAGAAATGGGGCCTAATGGGTGATTTTTAGTAGTGTGATACTGTAACTGGCCGCAATGAATCCCTTTTCTGAAAGTAACAGCGCTGTACTCTAAATATTAGCCAATTTATTCATCCTTTTCTATGTCATGGTAAAATGGAGAGTATACAGGTGAAACTCGAAAAATTAAAATATCGTGCAAAAGTCCATTTATTTCAGTACTACAAATTAAAAGGAATTGCATTAATGCAGCTTAAAATTTGAATTTTGTGAAAAGGTTCAATATTCTAGGATCAAAGTGTCACTCTAGTCAGCTAATTAATCTATACCCCCTGAGTATAGGGGACCTGAGATTGTGACTTTGGGGTTTCATAAGCTGTAAGCCATAATCATCCAAATTATAACAAATAAAGGCTTGCAATATCTCGCTTTGCATGTAACGAGCCTATCTCATATATTAGTTTCACCTTTTAAGTTGCATTACTAAAATAAATGAACTTTGCACGATATTCTAATTTTTCGAGTTTCACCTGTAAGTTCATGAAACTTTGGGGTGATTTATCAAACTGGTATAAAGTAGAACTGGCTTAGTTGTCCATAGCAACCAATTAGATTCCACCTTTCATTTTGCAGAGGAGCTCTGAAAAATGAAAGGTGGAATCTGCTTGGTTTCTATGGGCAACTAAACCAGTTCTACTTTATACCAGTTTGATAAAATCATCCCAAAGTTTTCCTTTGCACCAGTTTTGATAAATCTCCTCCATTTGAGTCTGTCTATCTTTTATAATCCTGTGGTAAATCATCACAAATGAAACAAAAAAGTCTCTAATAGCAGTATAAGACCTAGTGTCTCTGTGTTAGAGAAGACTGCAGCTATATGAGTATATCTATAAAAGAATCTCGGAGGAGCACTCTGTACAGCTGATCGCTTCCACCCATGTCCTTAGTTCCTCATATTTATTTTAGATGTTCTTCAGTGGACTGGAAGCAGATTGCAGCAAAATGCTCTTCCTTCTGACCTAATACATTTTGTGTGCATAACAAAGAAATGGTAGACAGAACGTGTTATATTTTTTGTAATGCTTTTGAAAAATTGTACAAATTTATTGCTATTTAAAAAAAAATTGTGTGCATATTTCATCATAACGGAAAGCAACATTTTGTCATTAAGAGCAATTGACCTAGTAAAACTTGTTATAACTCTTCAATCCCCAATCTGCAGTCCTCTGGATAGGTCATCAGTATGTGAACCATGGTGGTCTGACACCCGGGACCCCCACCGATCAGCTGTTTGAGAAGACGGCAGCACTCCTGTGAGCCCGGCGGCTTTTCAGTGCTCACCAAGCACAGCGCCGTACATTGTATAGCGGCTGTGCTTGGTATCGCACTCGGCTCAATTCACTTCAATGGGGCTGAGCTGCTCCTAGGCCATGTGACTGATGAATGTGACGTCACTGGCCTTGGGTAGGAAAAGCTGAGAAAAGGCTGCAGCGCTACTTCGAGCGCCGCTGTTTTCTCGAACAGCTGATCAGCCGGGGTCCCAGGTGTCGGACCCCCACCGATGACCTATCCAGAGGTTAGGCCATCAGTATTAAAGACTCGGAAAACCCCTTTAAGTGGTACTTACAGACGTATTGAAAGACTATTCAAACAAATAATCCTGTGACTGGTTACGAAAAAGACTGCACAGACCCTGCAGCCTCAGCTATTTTTCCCAGAGGGTCCATTCATCAGATTGTTCCTGAAAATAACAAAAAGTTTCATGTGTGGCTAGAATTATTCCCAGCATGTGGGGATTAAAGCAGTGTTGTATTTTGGAGTCTTTTCTTTCATTTCCCGTTTGCAGTTTAGAGAATTTATAATCTTTAGAAGCTGCAAAGCTCAGAATATTTGAGTTAAAGGGAACCTGTCACCGGGATTTTGTGTATAGAGCTGAGCACATGGGCTGCTAGATGGCCGCCAGCATATCCGCAATACCCAGACTCCATAGCTCTGTGCGCTTTTATTGTGTAAAAAAAAACGATTTGATACATATGCAAATTAACCTGAGATGAGTCCTGTCCAGGTTAATTTGCATATATATCAAATCGTTTTTTTTTACACAATAAAAGCACACAGAGCTATGGGGACTGGGTATTGCGGATGTGCTAGTGGCCATCTAGCAACCCATGTCCTCAGCTCTATACCCAAAATCCAGGTGACAGGTTCCCTTTAAAGCTCCATATTCCATTACCCTAAGGCCTCTTTCACACGAGCGTGTCCGGATGCGTCCCGGTGCATTGCGGCAAACCCGCGCGAGTAGGTACGCAATTGCAGTCAGTTTTGACTGCGATTGCGTTCCGTTCAGTTTTTATCACGCGGGTGCAATGCGTTTTGCACGCGCATGATAAAAAACTGAATGTGGTACCCAGACCCGAACTTCTTCACAGAAGTTCAGGTTTGGGTTCAAGGTTGTGTAGATTTGTATTATTTCCCCTTATAACATGGTTATAAGGGAAAATAATAGCATTCTGAATGCAGAATGCTTAGTACAATAGGGCTGGAGGGGTTAAATAATAATAATAATTTAACTCTCCTTAATCCACTTGTTCGCGCAGCCGGCATCTCTTCTGTCTGTCTTTTGTGAGGAATAGGACCTTTGATGACATCACTACACTCATCACATGGTCCGTCACATGATCCACTACCATGGTGATGGATCATGTGACGGACCATGTGATGAACGTAGTGACGTCATCAAAGGTCCTATTCCTTACAAAAGAAGACAGAAGAGATGCTGCCTGCACAAACAAGTGGATTAAGGTCAGTTAAATTTTATTTTTATTTTTTTTTAACCCCTCCAGCCCTATTGTACTATGCATTCTATATTCAGAATGCTATTATTTTCCCTTATAACCATGTTATAAGGGAAAATTAATAATTATCGGGTCCCCATCCCGATCGTCACCTAGCAACCGTGCGTGAAAATCGCACCGCATCCGCACTTGCTTGCGGATGCTTGCGATTTTCACGCAACCCCTTTCATTTCTATGGGGCCTGCGTTACGTGAAAAACGCACAAAGAGGAGCATGCTGTGATTTTTTTTTTTTTAAATTTATTTATTTATTTTTCACTCAACACACAAGTGATGCGTGAAAATCACCGCTCATGTGCACAGCCCCATAGAAATGAATGGGTCCGGATTCAGTGCGGGTGCAATGCGTTCACCTCACGCATTGCACCCGCGCGGTAATCTCGCCCGTGTGAAAGGGGCCTAAGAAAACAACTTACCGGTACTTGTAGCCCTGAATGTACCATTTTGTGGGACGTTGACTTTATTTTTATTCCAGAGCTTTCATTCATGAGCAGCCAATGTAAAGCAATAATAAATTGTGTCTTTTGTGGTTAATTTTTAAAAATGTATTTGTTTTACAGTAATTTGGCAGGTCCCATGTAAATGATTGATTGGTTGATGGTTCTTTGGTGATCTGGAGATATTTCACTGTGGTAGTGACGGGAGACTGACTTGACTTCAATTTGCAGAGTCAAAAAGGTTATTGACTCTTCAAAAGGATTTTTTTTTAAAGGGCATCTGTCAGCAGATTTGTCCCTATGACACCGGCTGACCTGTTACATGTGCACTTGGCAGCTGAAGACATCTGTGTTGTCCCATGTTCATATGTGCCCGCATTGATGAGAAAAATGAAGTTTTAATATATGCAAATGAGCCTCTAGGAGCAACGAGGGCGTTGCCGTTACTCCAAGAGACTCTGCTGACTCTGCAATTGCCGTACTCTCTTAACTTTGAATGACCGGACCGGAGGGGGAAAACATAACGCCTGGCCCTGTCAATCACACTGAGTTGGGTGCAGCAGTTGCACAAAGAGCAGAGACTTTAGGAGTAACGGAAATGCCCCCGTTGCTCCTAGAGGCTCATTTCCATATGTTAAAACTTTATTTTTCTCAGCAATGCCGTCACAGATGAGGATGCGGCCAACACAGATGTCTTCAGCTGCCAAGTGCACATGTAACAAATCAGCCAGTGTCCAAGGTACGAATCTGCTGATAGATGTCCTAAGTATTTGAAAAACAAATGCTTTCTTCTAAAAGCAGCGCCATACCTGTCCATGGCATATCTGTCCATTTGATTGAATGGGGCTAATCTGCAGTACCACACACAACCTGTGGAAAGGTGTGGTGCCAAACAACCCCTTCAAATCCTAAGAGTCAATTTTTGGTTAGCCAGGGAAAATCTCTATTGACCAAGAACTCTCCAATTTGAAGCTTTTCTTTTAGTTTCTCAGCTTACCAGTTGGCCATGATGGTAACATAAAGTACAGTAACAATTGGATAAGGCCCCTTACACTTCACATTTTGGGGATCAGCTCCCCTGTCTGCCTTTTTAGATCAAAAGAAGGAACAGATTTTGGTACAAGGGAGAGCTGACACATTTCCCAGGTAAATATTTGCAGTGTGAGAGTAGATTGTTCAAACTGGATGTGCAAGGTTGCATAGCAGAATCTGCAGGATGTAAATGAGGTGTGAATCAAGGCAGCTCTCAGTCTTGCATGGAACAAGTTCTAGAACAGTAAGGCCCCTTTCACACGGGCGAGATTTCCACGCGGGTGCAATGCATGAGGTGAACGCATTGCACCCACACTGAATCCGGACCCATTCACTTCAATTGGGCTGTGCACATGAGCAGTGATTTTCACGCATCACTTGTGCGTTGCGTGAAAGTCGCAGCATGCACTATATTTTTCAAGCAATGCAGGCCCTATAGAAGTGAATGGGGCTGTGTGAAAATCGCAAGCAAGTGCGGATGCGGTGCGATTTTGACGCATGGTTGCTAGGTGACGATCGGGATGGGGAGCCGATCTTTATTTTTTTCCCTTTATAACATGGTTATAAGGGAAAATAATAGCATTCTGAATACAGAATGCATAGTAAATTAGGGATGGAGGGGTTAAAAAATAAATAATTAAACTCACTTCATCAACTTGTTCGCGCAGCCCGCCTCGTCTTCTTTCTTCTTCTTTGAGGACCTGGGAGGAAAAGGACCTTTGGTGACGTCACTCTGCTCATTACATGGTTCATCACCATGGTGATGGACCATGTGATGAGCGCAGTGACGTCACCAAAGGTCCTTTTCCTAACAGGTCCTCAAAGAAGAAGAAAGATGATGAGCCGGGCTGCGCGAACAAGTGGATGAGGTGAGTTGAATTTTTTTGCAACTTTTTTTTTTTTAACCCCTCCATCCCTAATTTACTTAGCATTCTGTATTCAGAATGCTATTATTTTCCCTTCTAACCATGTTATAAGAGAAAATAATAAAATCTACACAACACCGATCCCAAACCCGAACTTCTGTGAAGAAGTTCGGGTCTGGGTACCAAACATGCCTATCTTTCTCACGCACGTGCAAAACGCATTAAAACGCTTTGCACTTGCGCAGAAAAATCACGCATTTTCCCGCAACGCCCGTGTGAACCCGGGCATTGCGGGTGAGGGCCAGATGTGTTCGGGGTGCATTGCGGGAAACCCGTTCGAGTAGGCACGCAGTTTGTCAGTTTTGTCTGCGATTCCGTTCACTTTTTTCCGCACAAGTGCAATGCGTTTTGCATTCGCATGAGAAAAAACTGAATGTGGTACCCAGACTCGAACCCGGACTTCTTCACTGAAGTTCGGGTGTGGGTTTGGTGTTCTGTAGATTTTATTATTTTCCATTATAACATGGTTATAATGGAAAATAATAGCATTCTTTAATACTGAATGCTAAGTATAATGTCAATTGAGGGTTAAAAAATAATAAAAACATTACTCACCTCATCTACAAACCGGATTCCAAAAAAGTTGGGACACTATACAAATCGTGAATAAAAACTGAATGCAATGATGTGGAGGTGCCAACTTCTAATATTTTATTCAGAATAGAACATAAATCACGGAACAAAAGTTTAAACTGAGAAAATGTACCATTTTAAGGGAAAAATATGTTGAATCAGAATTTCATGGTGTCAACAAATCCCCAAAAAGTTGGGACAAGGCCATTTTCACCACTTTGTGGCATCTCCCCTTCTTCTTACAACACTCAACAGACGTCTGGGGACCGAGGAGACCAGTTTCTCAAGTTTAGAAATAGGAATGCTCTCCCATTCTTGTCTAATACAGGCCTCTAACTGTTCAATCGTCTTGGGCCTTCTTTGTTGCACCTTCCTCTTTATGATGCGCCAAATGTTCTCTATAGGTGAAAGATCTGGACTGCAGACTGGCCATTTCAGTACCCGGATCCTTCTCCTACGCAGCCATGATGTTGTGATTGATGCAGAATGTGGTCTGGCATTATCTTGTTGAAAAATGCTGGGTCTTCCCTGAAAGAGATGACGTCTGGATGGGAGCATATGTTGTTCTAGAACCTGAATATATTTTTCTGCATTGATGGTGCCTTTCCAGACATGCAAGCTGCCCATGCCACACGCACTCATGCAACCCCATACCATCAGAGATGCAGGCTTCTGAACTGAGCGTTGATAACAACTTGGGTTGTCCTTGTCCTCTTTGGTCCGGATGACATGGGGTCCCAGATTTCCAAAAAGAACTTCGAATCGTGACTCGTCTGACCACAGAACAGTCTTCCATTTTGCCACACTCCATTTTAAATGATCCCTGGCCCAGTGAAAACGCCTGAGCTTGTGGATCTTGCTTAGAAATGGCTTCTTCTTTGCACTGTAGAGTTTCAGCTGGCAACGCGGATGGCACGGTGGATTGTGTTCACTGACAATGGTTTCTGGAAGTATTCCTGAGCCCATTCTGTGATTTCCTTTACAGTAGCATTCCTGTTTGTGGTGCAGTGTCGTTTAAGGGCCCGGAGATCACGGGCATCCAGTATGGTTTTACGGCCTTGACCCTTACGCACAGAGATTGTTCCAGATTCTCTGAATCTTCGGATGATGTTATGCACAGTTGATGATGATAGATGCAAAGTCTTTCCAATTTTTCGCTGGGTAACACCTTTCTGATATTGCTCCACTATCTTTCTGCGCAACATTGTGGGAATTGGTGATCCTCTACCCATCTTGGCTTCTGAGAGACACTGCCACTCTGAGAAGCTGTCGCAGCAAGACGCGTGTTGCATTGCAGCACCATCAGCAATCGGTATGTGCAATGTCTGGGGACTTTCTTGTCACAAAGTCAGTGGTAATTAGTTTGAAGACTCAAGTACAGGCCCAGGACATTGAAGCTGCACCCACAGTGGGAAAGATATGGACTAATACATTTTAATTCTATAATAATGACAATTATTTCTGTATTATACGTCATAATAATTATTTTCAGTAATGAGGATGGTAGAAATAACTCTGTGTGGGATGGGGCTTTTCCTTTACACATCAGACTTCCTGTTTTGCTTGATTGAAGGACACAAAATTGTCAGTTTGTCAGGAAATGAAAGATAACAAGGACCAAGCTTCAAAGCTTATGTAAGTTAGAGCCATAATCGCCTCCCATTATAAACAGTTACAGAGATAATAAAAGGGCAATGCACATCCTGCTGTAGGGATCAGCACAGTGTTGAGCAAAGGCCTGTTTACACTGGGCAGTTATCAGTAGGATTTTTTTTTTTTTTTTTTATGCAGTTTGCAAGTTTCCAATGAAGAGGCCCCCTCCCTCCGTAAACATTAGTATGGTATAAGAAAGTAAAAAAAAAACTAATAATAGTTTTTAAGAAATTAAAATTTAAATAACTCCTTTTCCAATTTTACATCTAAAAAAAATTCAAAATTTAATTTAATGGCTATTGCTGTGTCCAAAAATGTGTGAACTATTTATCATGCACAGTGAACACTGTAATGGGGAAAAAAAATCGAAATGCCTGAATAGTTGAATAAAAGATGATCAAAAAAGTGTGAGTACCCCAAAATGATGCCAATAAAAACCACATCTGACAGCTCTATAGACAGAAATCTAAAAAAGTTATGGGTATCAAGATATAGATATAGATATATATATATATAATATTATATATATATAATATATATAATTGTATTTTTTTTTTAAGCAGTAAAACAAAATATATACAAACTATATACAGTATTTTTTGGACTATAAAACTAATTTTTTAGCAGGAAAAAATCTTGCTTAAAAGAGCTTGCACCTTATAGGCCACAGTCATGGTGCTTTGGCAGCGCCAGAACCCCCCTGACTACTACTTTAATGATTTGGCCCGTACAGCGCTTTGCTAGATCAATGAAGGAACCAGTGAATCTGCACACTGCAGTATTAAACAACTGGTGGTTCTGGACAGCCTTCTGGAATTGTACATTTCTAAAATGCTGAACTGGAGGGGGGAAGTCTATGACACAGGACCGGACTACTGGATCGGCAAGCTGGCTGTCCTCCTTCAGTTTCCTGATAGGAACTACATAAAGTACAGCATTGGAATGAAGTAGTTCTGACATCTAAGATGTGGTGCCACAGTAAGGCTACTTTCACACTAGCGTTCGGAGCGGATCCGTCTGATGTTTCATCAGACGGATCCGCTCCGATAATGCAGACGTTTGCATCCGTTCAGAACGGATCCGTCTGCATTATTACTTAGAAAATTTTCTAAGTCTGAAAGTAGCCTGAGCGGATCCGTTCAGACTTTACATTGAAAGTCAATGGGGAACGGATCCGCTTGAAGATTGAGCCATATAGTGTCATCTTCAAGCGGATCCGTCCCCATTGACTTACATTGTAAGTGTGGACGGATCCGCTCGCCTCCGCACGGCCAGGCGGACACCCGAACGCTGCAAGCAGCGTTCAGGTGTCCGCTCACTGAGCGGAGCGGAGGCTGATCCGCCTCCACTGAGAATGCATTGGGGCCAGACGGATGCGTTCGGGGCCGCTCGTGAGCCCCTTCAAACGGTGCGCACGAGCGGACACCCGAACGCTAGTGTGAAAGTAGCCTAAATCTACTGTGTTATGTGCCACTTGTGCAGGGGGTGGGAGACTAGGGGCCCACCTTGCTCAGGGGCCCCCCCAGAGGATTCCCCTGTACCCCTGTGGGCCAGTCCAAGCCTGTGTGTGTGTGTATGTATGTATGTATGTATGTATATATGTATGTATGTATGTGTGTATATATGTATGTGTATGTATATATGTATGTGTGTGTATGTATATATATATGTATGTGTGTGTTAATTTGCTGAAATGAGCAGAAAGGCAATTGCCAACTCTTACCGCCATGCACAGTGATCACAGCCAGAACAGACTGGATTAATAAAACTGTGTCCACATAATATAATTTCTTTTTCAGACTATCTCAAGTTGATATAATCTTGACTTTAAAAAAAGAAATAACCCCCCCCGTTGTCAGATAGCCAGAATATCCTGAGTGTAATATCCCAGAGGATTGTCACTCATTAACATGTCATATTAGCTAATGTAAGCCACAGATGAGACAATGCTCGGTATGCAAAATGAGTGTGATTTAAGAATATGATTAATTAACAAGTAGTTTGAGCTTCAGGCTGCGAAATGCCATTTTAATGATGTAGTTATTTGGAAAGGGTTTCCAAATAGCTTGGATTTTGGCCGTCGCACAGATTAGCTCGCCTGCTCACTGTGAATGGACCCTAGTCTACGGGTGCCAAACACATTCAAATCCCGACTGCCGTCAAGAATGTAAATAAAATAGTATCACGGAGCCGACCATGTTCTCCAGTCTTCTGAAGGCCAGGTACTCTTCACGGCTTTATGATTACCCCCATGCCCTGCCTTTTATAGGTGGTTGCATTCATTCAGGTTCACTTGGCTTTCATATGGGATTTGTTCATTCATTGTATTTTACTTCTGAGCTTGAGAATCTAGAATTTAGGCCCTATTCACACGGCCGTATCCGTTTTTGTGGATCGCAAATTGTGGATCCACAAAACACATATACCAGCCTTGTGTGCTCTGCAATTTGTGGATCGGAACGTCCAGCCCATTCCGATCCACATTATTGTCCCATTGTGTTTTTTTTGCGGGTGCTGCGGAACGGACATACGGATGCAGACAGCACGTGGCGTGCTGTCCACATTTTTTGCAGCCCCATTGAAGTGAATGGTCCGCATCCGATCCGCAAAAAAATGCGGACTGAAAATGCGTTCGTGTGAATAAAGCCTTATTTGTATTAATTTATTTTTTAGAAGGCAAAAAGCGGGAACCTCCATTAACTTTAGGCTGTCCTCACTGAGTGCAGCATAACGTGGGGACAGGCGAGCTGATTTCAGAGGTCTATCACTCATGAGCTAAAAGTAAGTGATGGCCAAGAACCAGAATCCTAACCATTGCAGCATGGGCGTGGAAAAGAATCACAGCTGCCTGTGAAGAGTCAGCTGTTCATAGATCCTGCTCTCATCCACCTACCTGCTGCTGACTGACCCTCCTCCATAGTTTTTCCCCTAGGAGAGAACTGGCAGTCATCAGCAGGTTGGCGGAGAGAGCAGGAGCTCATAAATAACCATGACTCTTTTTCCAGGTCCGGCTGTAATAATTATGATGCTGGTTCTTGGCAACGTCTTACTTTTAGCTCATGAAGGACACACCGCTGAAATCAGATGTCTATCACTACTTTATGCTGCTCTCAACGAGGTCATCATAAATTTGACAAATGGTTCCCTTTAAACACGTTGTATAAAAATTAAAAAAAAAATATATATAATAATATATTTATTTAATTATTTTTTCATTTTTAATTAAAAACATAGTAACAGGACACCAGCAATGGTGTAACATGGTACAGGATACAAATGGCAAAAAGAGTCATCGAGTGTATGTAGGATGGTGACACAAATCGACAGGCTTCAGTTAATTGTTTGATTAGCAGGCAAGAGACTAGTATATTTATATCTAGATCAAGGAGACTGTTATGATGATATGAAAAGCTCTGTAGTGAAAATCTGTCTGACAGAGTCCCTTTAAGATTGTGTTGGCTTTTTCATGTTGCAGCTTGGCTGTTTTTAAGCAAATTGAGTAGGACTTCCTATCTGTGAAGGTCCTTATACATCGGCCAAGGATCGGTCTAATTATCAGGGACGAACCTTCATAAAAATACTCATTCCCAATAATTGGGTCGTGTAAATGTTCAACCGAGGACCTGACAAACAAGAAAATGCTCATTTGTTGGGGGATTGCATCTTTTATGTGGCACAAAAGTACTTATTTTTTGGCAGCACATTGCTCAGTTTAATCAGGGACTAGCTTCTGACAAACAGTGAAACTGTATAGGGATAAATGATCATAGTAATGATCATTCATCCCCATGCCAAAGCGATGATGCTGCATGTAAATGCAGCTGAGGGGTGGACAATTATCGGAAATGATTGTGCCTTATTCTCGGTCATTGCTACTCTATCAGCTAATGTAAAATGGCTCATGCACACGACCATATTTTCTTTCCGCGTCCGTTCTGTATTTTCTGCGGACCTGATGTGGAACCATTCATTTCAATGGGACTGCAAAAAAGCAGAAGTTACTCCGTGTTCATTCCATTTCCGCATGTCCGTTCCACATTGTTCTGTTAGGAGCCTGCTGTTCCATTCCACAAAATGCGGACCGCAAAATACATATGGTCGTGAGCCCAGTTTTTTTTTTTTTTTTTTTTTTTTTTCAAGAACTCCTGAGTCTGTGTGCAGCCTTGAGTAAAACCTTCTTGAATGTTTTTGAGTTTGCCCTCTGGGTGTGTGATCTATACAGTCCTGCGGGGCTTGCCAGAAGGTGTTACTGAAAGCAATGCCGGCAGTCAAGATTTGTAGCCATTACAGGTCTTAAAGGGAATCTATCACCAGGTTTATGCTGCGGGCAGCATAAAGTAGTGACAGAGGCCCTAATTATAGAGGTACGGCACTTATTTTCTTGCAGTAGTTTTCATAAAATCAGTTTATTAAGTGCAGTGTGAGCTGAGCTCTGTGTGAGTCGGATGTCCTGATAGTTCTCGAACAGTTCTCGAATATTGAAGCCTCCAGAGCACATACATATCAATGAGAGGGCTCTGCTTCTACAGCTGATAAACCGTGCTTTTGTGAAAACTACTAATTGAGACAGGGCAACATACTAAATAACTGATTCTTCTTAGAGATGAGGACCTGCAACCTCTTCTAAGGCTACGTCTACACGACGACATTTGTCGCACTAATGTAGCGCGACAATTTTTATAATGGCAGTCTATGGTGTCGCACTGCAACATGCAACATGCTGCGACTGCGACGCAACAGTAGCAGAAATCCATTTGAGATGGATTTTTCTGCGACTGTTGTGTCGCAGTCGCAGCATGTTGCAGTGCGACACCATAGACTGCTATTATAAAAATTGTCGCGCTACAAGTGTTGCAGTGTAGTTGTGCCCTATCTGTCGCGCGACAAATGTCGTAGTGTAGACGTAGCCTAACAGGACTGTTTTAGTAACTACTTGCATTCATGTAATAACAATTCTGGAGCATCTGAACGTATGACTATGTTGTGCCATTTTTTTTATTATTCCTACTAGCAGTTTATATATGAATTTTCAACTCTGTAACTTGGTGGCTATAATAAATTTTCAATTACAGTAGTGTAAAGGTTTCAGTCAGAGCCCTGTGCTGGTTTAAAAACTGTAGAATAATTTTGCTTTGGACAAGCCCTTGAAGATAAACCTTTTGGCTCGATCAAGGTGAAGCAAGCCACTGCACACAGACAGGGAGGGGTTCATATACAGAATTTAATGAATCTACAAACATTTCTGCTCAGTGATCAAATAAAAGTGAATATTGGGTAGCACATTGGCTGGGTCCGAGGTTTGAATCTGACCAAGGACAACATCTGCATGGAGTTTGTATGTTCTCCCCGTGTTTCCGTGGGTTTCCTCCGGGTTCTCCGGCTTCCTCCCACACTCCAAAGACATGCTGATAGGGATCTTAGATTGTGAGCCCCACTGGGGGACAGAGATTGATGATCATGTCTGTGAAGTGTTACAGAATATGGGCTCATACATTTTGTGTAATGGAACGACCAGCCCCTAATAGAATAATTCTACCCTTGTCCATAATGTGTTCGGACTAGGGTGCACCGAAATTCCGGCAGCCGAAATATCGGCCGAAAATGTACCTTATCCAAAATATGGGGTGTAGGATTTGTCACCCACCATCTGCCTGCTCCGCCTCCTTCATTCATAAAGTGGGCGGAGCAGGTGCGTCACGTGAGTAAGTGACGTTACGCCGCCCTCCGCTCTGCCTGCAGAGTTCTTACTGGAGCGTCACGATTGTAAGGTAAAATAAAGATGCAGTGAGTGATGCTGTGAGCCAGGCCGGGGCTGTTATGGTAGGGGGATCGGTCTATGGCACTGCTATGGGAGGGTGGATCTGTGCACTGTTATGGGGAGGGTGGATCTGTGCACTGTTATGGGGAGGGTGGATCTGTGCACTGTTATGGGGAGGGTGGATCTGTGCACTGTTATGGGGAGGGTGGATCTGTGCACTGTTATGGGGAGGGTGGATCTGTGCACTGTTATGGGAGGGTGGATCTGTGCACTGTTATGGGGAGGGTGGATCTGTGCACTGTTATGGGGAGGTGGATCTGTGCACTGTTATGGGGAGGGTGGATCTGTGCACTGTTATGGGGAGGGTGGATCTGTGCACTGTTATGGGGAGGGTGGATCTGTGCACTGTTATGGGGAGGGTGGATCTGTGCACTGTTATGGGGAGGGTGGATCTGTGCACTGTTATGGGGAAAGGGATCTGTGCACTGTTATGGGGAAAGGGATCTGTGCACTGTTATGCCCATAACAGTGCACATAGCCCCCCCCCTCCATAACAGCGCCACCCACAGATCCCCCTCTCCATAACAGCGCCACCCACAGATCCCCCTCTCCATAACAGAGCCACCCACAGATCCCCCTCTCCATAACAGCGCCACCCACAGATCCCCCTCTCCATAACAGAGCCACCCACAGATCCCCCTCTCCATAACAGCGCCACCCACAGATCCCCCTCTCCATAACAGCGCCACCCACAGATCCCCCTCTCCATAACAGCGCCACCCACAGATCCCCCTCTCCATAACAGCGCCACCCACAGATCCCCCTCTCCATAACAGCGCCACCCACAGATCCCCTCTCCATAACAGCGCCACCCACAGATCCCCCTCTCCACAACAGCGCCCCCCCCAGATCCCCCTCTCCATAACAGAGCCACCCACAGATCCCCCTCTCCATAACAGCGCCACCCACAGATCCCCCTCTCCATAACAGCGCCAATCATTAAAAGAAAAGTATTTTAAAAGTATTTGGGCAAAAAGGCAGTTTCGGTTTTCGGTCAAGGGCATCCTGAATTTTCGGTTTCGGACCAGAATTTTCATTTCGGTGCACCCCTAGTTCGGACTGTAAAAAAAACTCGCAATGTAAGTGAGTAAAATAAATACAGACAAATAGTGGTCGTTCAGGAGGGGCAGTCAGAGCCTCCCTGATATACTGCTCAAATAATGCAATTGGAAAACTAAAGGGGCAGTAGACTGGGTAAAACTTCGCTTTTATTAATTAAGGAGATAAAATAGCCCCTACTAGACTAACAACAAATAAGACGTGCCCAAAAGAGGCACAACACACAGACATATATCTCACTTGGGAAATAAGTACAAAGTGGAAGGTCAGATTGGGCGATAGGGGTAACGGTGTATATTGCCCACTGGCCCTAGTACCTCCCTACTTGTCCTATAAACCCTATAGAGTATCCAAAGGACGGGGTCCAAAAAACCCCGCAAGGGGTGGCCCAGACAGGAACTCTGATCCTGATAAGTGACCCTAGTCAGGCCCTGGTCATAGACAAAAGGGAACAGGGTGCTACTTTGGAAAGTGAGGAATATATGTAATGAACACAGAGAAAAAAAAAAAAAAAGGGGGGGGGGGTATATCACCACCCAGACGTCCAGAAGGGGTCAGGGCGGGGGCATACTTAAGTGTCCCGACGCGTTTCTTCAATTGGAGCCCAGGATTCTTCAGGGGACACGGGGCTATGTGTTCGCTTTGATCAGTCTGTGACTAAGCCTATAAACAGAAGAGTGCATGTATAATAAAGTGCCATAGGGAAATAGTCCAGAGGAGAACAAAGAAAAAAACACCCATCACCTAATACAAGATCATAGGGAGGCCTTTCACTTACTTGGTATTGGCTGCCAATCTTTCCACTATAAACCTCTATTTTTGGTCTGAAACGCAGGATATTTGGCGTATACTGTCATGTCCTGCGAGGAGGTGGAGGAGGCTCAGGGGGGTTTAGGTGTCTTGTCCGGACTCTTGAGCAGTTTGTCTCCCCCTCTGATCGCTCCCTTCTCTCACCTCGAACTTATAATGGTTATGAGTCTCCCACAGTTGTCAGAATGGGGAGCTATCCATTTATAAGCGTTGAATACAGTATCCTGCTAAGTGTAGGAGAGGCTTAGGCAGTATCTTTTGTTTTTCCCCGTATAGCGGCCAGGCAGCAAATGTGTGTCATCACATAGGTGGCTCTGCTGTCTGGCCATCTGGGACTCTCAATGCGCATGTGCGGCCGAGACTGGGCTTCGATCGCGTGTCCGCGGCTGTGACGCACCTCAGGTGGCGCGGCCGGATGACGTCTGAGTACCGCGCCGGCCGTGCGTTCCACCCTTATCCCTATGGAACGCATGGGACGGGGAGGTGTGGCGCAGGCGCGGACACGTGACTTCCGGTTTCGCCGCTCACGTGACCGCGGCCTCGGACGCTCTGGAGGAGCGTCATCAGGGGGCGCATAACCGGAAGCCATTTTCAAAAAGAAAGCGCTTCATCTGGCCCCTCTAGCCTTTATAATGTGGCGGAATTCGCCACATTAACTGCCGGTCATCACCCTAGCAGACACCACCACACTGGGTCTTGCTACACTGTGTGCTTACAGCCACCCTCGACCGCAGCCAATACCAAGTAAGTGAAAGGCCTCCCTATGATCTTGTATTAGGTGATGGGTGTTTTTTTCTTTGTTCTCCTCTGGACTATTTCCCTATGGCACTTTATTATACATGCACTCTTCTGTTTATAGGCTTAGTCACAGACTGATCAAAGCGAACACATAGCCCCGTGTCCCCTGAAGAATCCTGGGCTCCAATTGAAGAAACGCGTCGGGACACTTAAGTATGCCCCCGCCCTGACCCCTTCTGGACGTCTGGGTGGTGATATACCCCACCCCCTTTCTTTTTTTTTTTTCTCTGTGTTCATTACATATATATCCTCACTGTATTCCAAAGTAGCACACTGTTCCCTTTTGTCTATGACCAGGGCCTGACTAGGGTCACTTATCAGGATCAGAGTTCCTGTCTGGGCCACCCCTTGCGGGGTTTTTTGGACCCCGTCCTTTGGATACTCTATAGGGTTTATAGGACAAGTAGGGAGGTACTAGGGCCAGTGGGCAATATACACCGTTACCCCTATCGCCCAATCTGACCTTCCACTTTGTACTTATTTCCCGAGTGAGATATATGTCTGTGTGTTGTGCCTCTTTTGGGCACGTCTTATTTGTTGTTAGTCTAGTAGGGGCTATTTTATCTCCTTAATTAATAAAAGCGAAGTTTTACCCAGTCTACTGCCCCTTTAGTTTTCCAATTGCATTATTTGAGCAGTATATCAGGGAGGCTCTGACTGCCCCTCCTGAACGACCACTATTTGTGTGATTTATATTATTGAGGTGATGTCGGGATTTCTGACTACAGGTCTAGATAAGAACATTTGGGTCTCTGAGGCCAGCTTGGTGTTCTCTGAACAACTCTTTATTCAAAAAAAGTATACCCCCAGCCTTAATGGCGCTTTCTCAGAACTTACGAGACTATATAAAGAACATATAAGTTCCTGGTGGGAGGTGCAGGGCCTGGAGCACTACATTAAACAGGGGATAGTGCCCAGAGGGTTGCGTATTACCCTATCCCCGGCACACCGCATCAGGAACCCAGAATTTTTAGAAAAGTGGGAAAAGGAGGCCACGGCTAGTTCTCTAAGACTTATGCAACTACTGGTGGACGAGGAGAGAGGTGTTCTGGAGCGGGCGGAGGCTAGTCTGAAAGAACAAATTGATATTACAAAGAAATTTCAGTCGGAACCGGAATTCTCTGTTAAAGAAGTGCAGCTGCAGAATACGGTAGAGCGGTACCAATTTCATCTGAAAGACCGCAAGCACAGGCAATTTAACAGAGACTCCCAGGATTTCCGTGACAACAAAGTATATCAATTTTTGACTAATCCGCCCACTTCACAGAACACAGACGTCTCCTCTACGGATACAGAATTCTCTGATACAGAAAAGGAGAGAAACCCTAAGGGTAGGGGACGGGGCAATCGACCAAGACAGTACCCACAATATCCCTCCCAAATCGCACCTGCAGCCGCACCAGGTCCCTCCTCTCCTTTTTTAGATCAGGGGACACATTACCCTCTCAGAAGCAGGAACACTGAAAAACAGACACGGTAGACCAGCCCCTGCTAGATAAACGGATCATTAATCTCTCTTCCCGTATCCTATCACCCAGTGAGCTTAGTCTGTTGGGACGCGGACTCTCGTTCGTTCCCACCAATAAATTTGACATCTTTAGGTGGACAAGGGATTTAAACCTTTTCGCCCGCAGACTGAAATGGCATAAGTTCCATAAACTGAGGGAGAAGAGGGAAAGTCGTGAACTTGGTGTCCCCGTGGAAATCCTGAAAGAC
Organism: Bufo bufo; assembly: GCF_905171765.1. Taxonomy (NCBI): domain Eukaryota; kingdom Metazoa; phylum Chordata; class Amphibia; order Anura; family Bufonidae; genus Bufo; species Bufo bufo. The sequence continues at coordinate 692,242,452 of NC_053391.1, forward strand.
GTTCATTTATTATTTAATCTCGACCAATCACCCCCCAACGCAGAAGGCCTGGGTCCGTTCACATCTCTAAAAAATAGGAGTGTGAAAATGCCCCCAATGGGGGAAGTATCCTGTGTGGACGTATTTCTCCAACATACCACTTCAGAATTGGCCAACATACATTCAGTCCCACCTCAGTTTAATTGTAGTAAAAAAGAAAGGATGGCTATTAGGGACCTCGAGGATGACAAAAATATTGTTATCAAGCCGTCGGATAAGGGGGGTAACATTGTTATAATGGAGACATCTGCATATTGTAACATGTGCCTTTCCATCTTGTCGGATAGTACGGGGTATGAGATCCTTCAGAGTAGCCCTATTAATAAACTACAAGGGACACTGAAAAAGATCTTAGTGAGGGCCAAAAATATCCACCTCATTAGTGACGAGGAATATGATTTCCTATACCCACCCTATCCGATCATGGCCACCTTTTATTGCTTGCCAAAAGTGCATAAAGAGACTACACCAATTAAAGGACGGCCAATTGTCTCGGGGATCGGAAGTGTTTCACAGAACTGTGGCATCTACGTTGATAGGGTACTTCGTCCTTTTGTGGTGGCACTGCCATCTTACGTGAGAGACACAGGCGATCTATTGGGGAAATTAGAGGACATATGTATAGAGCCACACTGGCTTCTAGCCTCTATTGATGTGGAGGCTCTCTACTCCTCTATCCCACATGGAAGAGGCTTGGAGGCCTCCAGCCATTTTCTGAGTATGAGGGGGCAACAATTTTCCCTACATAGCGCCTTTACTCTGGAGCTTCTGGAGTTTGTGTTGTCAAACAATGTCTTTATGTTTGATGGTCGTATATACCACCAGCTCAAGGGCACGGCGATGGGCAGTTCTTGTGCCCCATCTTACGCCAATTTGCTCCTGGGCTGGTGGGAAGAATCAGTGGTATTTGGGGACCCGCCACGGTGGTTCGTGGGTCACATCGCTCTCTGGTCACGCTACATCGACGACATCTTTTTGTTGTGGAGCGGACCAGAGAGCGATTTTGACAAATTGATCGCTGAGCTCAATATTAATGACTTCAACCTCAGGTTTACTTCGATCATTGTGAGGGACCACCTCCCCTTCCTGGATGTAGTCATCATGAGGGATGACATAGGCGGGTTAAATACGTCCATCTACAGGAAACCAACCTCCACTAATTCCCTTCTTAGGTGGGACAGTTGTCATCCTGTCCCTCTTAAGAAAGGGATACCCACCGGACAGTACCTGAGACTCAAACGTAACTGTTCTGAGGACAAAGATTTCAAGCACCAGGCATGTGATCTTAGGTCTAGGTTCCAGGAGAGGGGATATCCAGACAAGACTCTCAGACGGGCCTACGAGAGAACTAGGACAGTCACACGCACTGAACTTCTCCATCCAACAAACCCTAGAGTACGTGGGTCTCAGAGTGCTGTCCGGGTGGTAGGCACTTTCGACGCGGCTGCGTCACAGATGAGGAGGATTCTGTCGCACCATTGGGACACACTGCTGATGGATCCAGATCTGGCTGAGGTCCTGGATCCCTCAGTCTCCCTCACATTCAGGAGGGGCAAGAATCTGAGGGATAGACTGGTGCATAGCCATTTCACTTCCGCGGCTAAGCCACGGACATGGCTGGACAGACCTGTGACGGGCTGCCACAGATGCGGACGATGTAGCTTCTGTGGCTGCCTGGTACAGAGTAAAACCTTCGTCGGGGAGCCCAGAGACACCATTTACCACATCAAAGGTTTCCTGAATTGCCGCACTACGGGCGTAATATATTTGATTACGTGCGTGTGTGGTCTGCGCTATGTGGGGAAAACATTCAGGGAATTACGGAAACGTATGGGGGAGCATCATGGCGATATTCGCAACAACAGGGACACCCCTATGGCGCGCCACGTGCAGACGGTCCACGAGGGACATCCAGCATCCATCAGCTTTTTGGGGATTGAACATGTTCCCAAGCCCATTCGTGGGGGAGATTGGAACAGATCCATCCTACAAAGGGAATGCTGGTGGACATTTACGCTAAACACGGTCGTCCCCAATGGACTCAATGAACAGTTGAACTTCAGCTGTTACCTCTGACAACTCATTTTTTCTTGTTTGGACCTTGTGGTCAATCTTTCCACTATAAACCTCTATTTTTGGTCTGAAACGCAGGATATTTGGCGTATACTGTCATGTCCTGCGAGGAGGTGGAGGAGGCTCAGGGGGGTTTAGGTGTCTTGTCCGGACTCTTGAGCAGTTTGTCTCCCCCTCTGATCGCTCCCTTCTCTCACCTCGAACTTATAATGGTTATGAGTCTCCCACAGTTGTCAGAATGGGGAGCAATCCATTTATAAGCGTTGAATACAGTATCCTGCTAAGTGTAGGAGAGGCTTAGGCAGTATCTTTTATTTTTCCCCGTATAGCGGCCAGGCAGCAAATGTGTGTCATCACATAGGTGGCTCTGCTGTCTGGCCATCTGGGACTCTCAATGCGCATGTGCGGCCGAGACTGGGCTTCGATCGCGTGTCCGCGGCTGTGACGCACCTCAGGTGGCGCGGCCGGATGATGTCTGAGTACGGCGCCGGCCGTGCGTTCCACCCTTATCCCTATGGAACGCATGGGACGGGGAGGTGTGGCGCAGGCGCGGACACGTGACTTCCGGTTTCGCCGCTCACGTGACCGCGGCCTCGGACGCTCTGGAGGAGCGTCATCAGGGGGCGCATAACCGGAAGCCATTTTCAAAAAGAAAGCGCTTCATCTGGCCCCTCTAGCCTTTATAATGTGGCGGAATTCGCCACATTAACTGCCGGTCATCACCCTAGCAGACACCACCACACTGGGTCTTGCTACACTGTGTGCTTACAGCCACCCTCGACCGCAGCCAATACCAAGTAAGTGAAAGGCCTCCCTATGATCTTGTATTAGGTGATGGGTGTTTTTTTCTTTGTTCTCCTCTGGACTATTTCCCTATGGCACTTTATTATACATGCACTCTACTGTTTATAGGCTTAGTCACAGACTGATCAAAGCGAACACATAGCCCCGTGTCCCCTGAAGAATCCTGGGCTCCAATTGAAGAAACGCGTCGGGACACTTAAGTATGCCCCCGCCCTGACCCCTTCTGGACGTCTGGGTGGTGATATACCCCCCCCCCCCCCCCCTTTTTTTTTTTTTTTTTTTTTTTTTCTCTGTGTTCATTACATATATATCCTCACTGTGTTCCAAAGTAGCACCCTGTTCCCTTTTGTCTATGACCAGGGCCTGACTAGGGTCACTTATCAGGATCAGAGTTCCTGTCTGGGCCACCCCTTGCGGGGTTTTTTGGACCCCGTCCTTTGGATACTCTATAGGGTTTATAGGACAAGTAGGGAGGTACTAGGGCCAGTGGGCAATATACACCGTTACCCCTATCGCCCAATCTGACCTTCCACTTTGTACTTATTTCCCAAGTGAGATATATGTCTGTGTGTTGTGCCTCTTTTGGGCACGTCTTATTTGTTGTTAGTCTAGTAGGGGCTATTTTATCTCCTTAATTAATAAAAGCGAAGTTTTACCCAGTCTACTGCCCCTTTAGTTTTCCGCACTGCGCAACGCCATCTGTGGCAAGGTCCACCTAACCACAGATACGTGGACCAGTAAGCACGGCCAGGGACGCTATATCTCCCTAACTGCACACTGGGTAAATGTAGTGGCGGCTGGGCCCCAGGCGGAGAGCTGTTTGGCGCACGTCCATCCGCCGCCAAGGATCGCAGGGCAACATTCTTTGCCTCCTGTCTCCTCCTCCTCCTACTCAGTTTCCTCCTCCTCTTCTTCCACCTGCTCATCCAGTCAGCCACACACCTTCACCACCAACTTCAGCACAGCCCGGGGTAAACGTCAGCAGGCCGTTCTGAAACTCATATGTTTGGGGGACAGGGCCTACACCGCACAGGAGTTGTGGCGGGGTATAGAACAACAGACCGACGAGTGGTTGCTGCCGGTGAGCCTCAAGCCCGGCCTGGTGGTGTGCGATAATAGGCGAAATCTCATTGCAGCTCTGGGACTAGCCGGTTTGATGCACATCCCTTGCCTGGCGCATGTGCTGAATTTGGTGGTGCAGAAGTTCATTCGCAACTACCCCGACATGTCAGAGCTGCTGCATAAAGTGCGGGCCGTCTGTTCGCGCTTCCGGCGTTCACACCCTGCCGCTGCTCGCCTGTCTGCGCTACAGCGTAACTTCGGCCTTCCCGCTCACCGCCTCATATGCGACGTACCCGCCAGGTGGAACTCCACCTTGCATATGCTGGACAGACTGTGCGAGCAGCAGCAGGCCATAGTGGAGTTTCAGCTGCAGCACGCACGGGTCAGTCGCACTGCGGATCAGACACACTTCACCACCAATGACTGGGCCTCCATGCGAGACCTGTGTGCCCTGTTGCGCTGTTTCGAGTAATCCACCAACATGGCCAGTGGCGATGACGCCGTTATCAGCGTTACAATACCACTTCTATGTCTCCTTGAGAAAACACTTAGGGCGATGATGGAAGAGGAGGTGGCCCAGGAGGAAGAGGAGGAAGAGGGGTCATTTTTAGCACTTTCAGGCCAGTCTCTTCGAAGTGACTCAGAGGGAGGTTTTTTGTAACACCAGAGGCCAGGTACAAATGTGGCCAGACAGGGCCCACTACTGGAGGACGAGGAGGACGAGGATGAGGAGGAGGTGGAGGAGGATGAGGATGAAGCATGTTCACAGCGGGGTGGCACCCAAAGCAGCTCGGGCCCATCACTGGTGCGTGGCTGGGGGGAAACACAGGACGATGACGATACGCCTCCCACAGAGGACAGCTTGTCCTTACCTCTCGGCAGCCTGGCACACATGAGCGACTACATGCTGCAGTGCCTGCGCAACGACAGCAGAGTTGCCCACATTTTAACGTGTGCGGACTACTGGGTTGCCACCTTGCTGGATCCCCAGTACAAAGACAATGTGCCCACCTTACTTCCTACACTGGAGCGTGATAGGAAGATGCGCGAGTACAAGCGCACGTTGGTAGACGCGCTACTGAGAGCATTCCCAAATGTCACAGGGGAACTAGAGGAAGCCCAAGGCAAAGGCAGAGGAGGAGCAAGAGGTCGCCAATGCAGCTGTGTCACGCCCAGCTCCTCTGAGGGCAGGGTTAGCATGGCAGAGATGTGGAAAAGTTTTGTCAACACGCCACAGCTAAGTGCACCACCACCTGATACGGAACATGTTAGCAGGAGGCAACATTTCACTAATATGGTGGAACAGTACCTGTGCACACCCCTCCACGTACTGACTGATGGTTCGGCCTCATTCAACTTCTGGGTCTCCAAATTGTCCACGTGGCCAGAGCTAGCCTTTTATGCCTTGGAGGTGCTGGCCTGCCCGGCGGCCAGCGTTTTGTCTGAACGTGTATTCAGCATGGCAGGGGGCGTCATTACAGACAAACGCAGCCGCCTGTCTACAGCCAATGTGGACAAGCTGACGTTCATAAAAATGAACCAGGCATGGATCCCACAGGACCTGTCCATCCCTTGTGCAGATTAGATATTAACTACCTCCCCTTAACAATATATTATTCTACTCCAGGGCACTTCCTCATTCAATACTATTTTTAATTTCATTTTACCATTAAATTGCGGGGCAACCCAAAGTTGAATGAACCTCTCCTCTGTCTGGGTGCCTGGGCCTAAATATGTGACAGTGGCCTGTTCCAGTGGTGGGTGACGTGAAGCCTGATTCTCTGCTATGACATGAAGACAGATTCTGCGCTGACATAAGGCCAGATTCTCTGTTACAGGACCTCTCTCCTCTGTCTGGGTGCCGGGGCCTAAATGTGTGACAGTGGCCTGTTCCAGTGGTGGGTGACGTGAAGCCTGATTCTCTGCTATGACATGAAGACAGATTCTGCGCTGACATAAGGCCAGATTCTCTGTTACGGGACCGCTCTCCTCTGTCTGGGTGCCTGGGCCTAAATGTGTGACAGTGGCCTGTTCCAGTGGTGGGTGACGTGAAGCCTGATTCTCTGCTATGACATGAAGACTGATTCTGCGCTGACATAAGGCCAGATTCTCTGTTATGGGACCTCTCTCCTCTGCCTGGGTGCCTGGGCCTAAATGTGTGACAGTGGCCTGTTCCAGTGGTGGGTGACGTGATGCCTGATTCTCTGCTATGACATGAAGACAGATTCTGCGCTGACATAAGGCCAGATTCTCTGTTACAGGACCTCTCTCCTCTGTCTGGGTGCTGGGGCCTAAATGTGTGACAGTGGGCTGTTCCAGTGGTGGGTGACGTGAAGCCTGATTCTCTGCTATGACATGAAGACAGATTCTGCGCTGACATAAGGCCAGATTCTCTGTTACGGGACCACTCTCCTCTGTCTGGGTGCCTGGGCCTAAATGTGTGACAGTGGCTTGTTCCAGTGGTGGGTGACGTGAAGCCTGATTCTCTGCTATGACATGAAGACTGATTCTGCGCTGACATAAGGCCAGATTCTCTGTTACGGGACCTCTCTCCTCTGCCTGGGTGCCTGGGCCTAAATGTGTGACAGTGGCCTGTTCCAGTGGTGGGTGACGTGAAGCCTGATTCTCTGCTATGACATGAAGACTGATTCTGCGCTGACATAAGGCCAGATTCTCTGTTACGGGACCTCTCTCCTCTGCCTGGGTGCCAGGGCCTAAATGTGTGACAGTGGCCTGTTCCAGTGGTGGGTAACGTGAAGCCTGATTCTCTGCTATGACATGAAGACTGATTCTGTGCTGACATAAGGCCAGATTCTCTGTTACGGGACCTCTCTCCTCTGCCTGGGTGCCTGGGCCTAAATGTGTGACAGTGGCCTGTTCCAGTGGTGGGTGACGTGAAGCCTGATTCTCTGCTATGACATGAAGACTGATTCTGTGCTGACATAAGGCCAGATTCTCTGTTACGGGACCGCTCTCCTCTGTCTGGGTGCCGGGGCCTAAATGTGTGACAGTGGCCTGTTCCAGTGGTAGGTGACGTGAAGCCTGATTCTCTGCTATGACATGAAGACCGATTCTGCGCTGACATAAGGCCAGATTCTCTGTTACGGGACCTCTCTCCTCTGCCTGGGTTCCTGGGCCTAAATGTGTGACAGTGGCCTGTTCCAGTGGTGGGTGACGTGAAGCCTGATTCTCTGCTATGAGATGAAGACACATTCTGTGCTGACATAAGGCCAGATTCTCTGTTACGGGACCGCTCTCCTCTGTCTGGGTGCCGGGGCCTAAATGTGTGACAGTGGCCTGTTCCAGTGGTGGGTGACGTGAAGCCTGATTCTCTGCTATGACATGAAGACTGATTCTGCGCTGACATAAGGCCAGATTCTCTGTTACGGGACCTCTCTCCTCTGCCTGGGTGCCTGGGCCTAAATGTGTGACAGTGGCCTGTTCCAGTGGTGGGTAACGTGAAGCCTGATTCTCTGCTATGACATGAAGACTGATTCTGCGCTGACATAAGGCCAGATTCTCTGTTACGGGACCTCTCTCGTCTGCCTGAGTGCCTGGGCCTAAATGTGTGACAGTGGCCTGTTCCAGTGGTGGGTGACGTGAAGCCTGATTCTCTGCTATGACATGAATACAGATTCTGCGCTGACATAAGGCCAGATTCTCTGTTACGGGACCGCTCTCCTCTGTCTGGGTGCCGGGGCCTAAATGTGTGACAGTGGCCTGTTCCAGTGGTGGGTGACGTGAAGCCTGATTCTCTGCTATGACATGAAGACTGATTCTGCGCTGACATAAGGCCAGATTCTCTGTTACGGGACCTCTCTCCTCTGCCTGGGTGCCTGGGCCTAAATGTGTGACAGTGGCCTGTTCCAGTGTGGGTAACGTGAAGCCTGATTCTCTGCTATGACATGAAGACTGATTCTGCGCTGACATAAGGCCAGATTCTCTGTTACGGGACCTCTCTCCTCTGCCTGAGTGCCTGGGCCTAAATGTGTGACAGTGGCCTGTTCCAGTGGTGGGTGACGTGAAGCCTGATTCTCTGCTATGACATGAATACAGATTCTGCGCTGACATAAGGCCAGATTCTCTGTTACGGGACCTCTCTCCTCTGCCTGGGTGCCTGGGCCTAAATGTGTGACAGTGGCCTGTTCCAGTGGTGGGTGACGTGAAGCCTGATTCTCTGCTATGACATGAAGACTGATTCTGCGCTGACATAAGGCCAGATTCTCTGTTACGGGACCTCTCTCCTCTGCCTGGGTGCCTGGGCCTAAATGTGTGACAGTGGCCTGTTCCAGTGGTGGGTAACGTGAAGCCTGATTCTCTGCTATGACATGAAGACTGATTCTGCGCTGACATAAGGCCAGATTCTCTGTTACGGGACCTCTCTCCTCTGCCTGAGTGCCTGGGCCTAAATGTGTGACAGTGGCCTGTTCCAGTGGTGGGTGACGTGAAGCCTGATTCTCTGCTATGACATGAATACAGATTCTGCGCTGACATAAGGCCAGATTCTCTGTTACGGGACCGCTCTCCTCTGTCTGGGTGCCGGGGCCTAAATGTGTGACAGTGGCCTGTTCCAGTGGTGGGTGACGTGAAGCCTGATTCTCTGCTATGACATGAAGACTGATTCTGCGCTGACATAAGGCCAGATTCTCTGTTACGGGACCTCTCTCCTCTGCCTGGGTGCCTGGGCCTAAATGTGTGACAGTGGCCTGTTCCAGTGGTGGGTGACGTGAAGCCTGATTCTCTGCTATGACATGAAGACAGATTCTGTGCTGACATAAGGCTAGATTCTCTGTTACGGGACCGCTCTCCTCTGTCTGGGTGCCGGGGCCTAAATGTGTGACAGTGGCCTGTTCCAGTGGTGGGTGACGTGAAGCCTGATTCTCTGCTATGACATGAAGACTGATTCTGCGCTGACATAAGGCCAGATTCTCTGTTACGGGACCTCTCTCCTCTGCCTGGCTGCCTGGGCCTAAATGTGTGACAGTGGCCTGTTCCAGTGGTGGGTGACGTGAAGCCTGATTCTCTGCTATGACATGAAGACTGATTCTGCGCTGACATAAGGCCAGATTCTCTGTTACGGGACCTCTCTCCTCTGCCTGTGTGCCTGGGCCTAAATGTGTGACAGTGGCCTGTTCCAGTGGTGGGTGACGTGAAGCCTGATTCTCTGCTATGACATGAAGACAGATTCTGTGCTGACATAAGGCTAGATTCTCTGTTACGGGACCGCTCTCCTCTGTCTGGGTGCCGGGGCCTAAATGTGTGACAGTGGCCTGTTCCAGTGGTGGGTGACGTGAAGCCTGATTCTCTGCTATGACATGAAGACTGATTCTGCGCTGACATAAGGCCAGATTCTCTGTTACGGGACCTCTCTCCTCTGCCTGGGTGCCTGGGCCTAAATGTGTGACAGTGGCCTGTTCCAGTGGTGGGTGACGTGAAGCCTGATTCTCTGCTATGACATGAAGACTGATTCTGCGCTGACATAAGGCCAGATTCTCTGTTACGGGACCTCTCTCCTCTGCCTGGGTGCCTGGGCCTAAATGTGTGACAGTGGCCTGTTCCAGTGGTGGGTGACGTGAAGCCTGATTCTCTGCTATGACATGAAGACAGATTCTGTGCTGACATAAGGCCAGATTCTCTGTTACGGGACCGCTCTCCTCTGTCTGGGTGCCGGGGCCTAAATGTGTGACAGTGGCCTGTTCCAGTGGTAGGTGACGTGAAGCCTGATTCTCTGCTATGACATGAAGACCGATTCTGCGCTGACATAAGGCCAGATTCTCTGTTACGGGACCTCTCTCCTCTGCCTGGGTTCCTGGGCCTAAATGTGTGACAGTGGCCTGTTCCAGTGGTGGGTGACGTGAAGCCTGATTCTCTGCTATGAGATGAAGACACATTCTGTGCTGACATAAGGCCAGATTCTCTGTTACGGGACCGCTCTCCTCTGTCTGGGTGCCGGGGCCTAAATGTGTGACAGTGGCCTGTTCCAGTGGTGGGTGACGTGAAGCCTGATTCTCTGCTATGACATGAAGACTGATTCTGCGCTGACATAAGGCCAGATTCTCTGTTACGGGACCTCTCTCCTCTGCCTGGGTGCCTGGGCCTAAATGTGTGACAGTGGCCTGTTCCAGTGGTGGGTAACGTGAAGCCTGATTCTCTGCTATGACATGAAGACTGATTCTGCGCTGACATAAGGCCAGATTCTCTGTTACGGGACCTCTCTCCTCTGCCTGAGTGCCTGGGCCTAAATGTGTGACAGTGGCCTGTTCCAGTGGTGGGTGACGTGAAGCCTGATTCTCTGCTATGACATGAATACAGATTCTGCGCTGACATAAGGCCAGATTCTCTGTTACGGGACCGCTCTCCTCTGTCTGGGTGCCGGGGCCTAAATGTGTGACAGTGGCCTGTTCCAGTGGTGGGTGACGTGAAGCCTGATTCTCTGCTATGACATGAAGACTGATTCTGCGCTGACATAAGGCCAGATTCTCTGTTACGGGACCTCTCTCCTCTGCCTGGGTGCCTGGGCCTAAATGTGTGACAGTGGCCTGTTCCAGTGTGGGTAACGTGAAGCCTGATTCTCTGCTATGACATGAAGACTGATTCTGCGCTGACATAAGGCCAGATTCTCTGTTACGGGACCTCTCTCCTCTGCCTGAGTGCCTGGGCCTAAATGTGTGACAGTGACCTGTTCCAGTGGTGGGTGACGTGAAGCCTGATTCTCTGCTATGACATGAATACAGATTCTGCGCTGACATAAGGCCAGATTCTCTGTTACGGGACCGCTCTCCTCTGTCTGGGTGCCGGGGCCTAAATGTGTGACAGTGGCCTGTTCCAGTGGTGGGTGACGTGAAGCCTGATTCTCTGCTATGACATGAAGACTGATTCTGCGCTGACATAAGGCCAGATTCTCTGTTACGGGACCTCTCTCCTCTGCCTGGGTGCCTGGGCCTAAATGTGTGACAGTGGCCTGTTCCAGTGGTGGGTAACGTGAAGCCTGATTCTCTGCTATGACATGAAGACTGATTCTGCGCTGACATAAGGCCAGATTCTCTGTTACGGGACCTCTCTCCTCTGCCTGAGTGCCTGGGCCTAAATGTGTGACAGTGGCCTGTTCCAGTGGTGGGTGACGTGAAGCCTGATTCTCTGCTATGACATGAATACAGATTCTGCGCTGACATAAGGCCAGATTCTCTGTTACGGGACCGCTCTCCTCTGTCTGGGTGCCGGGGCCTAAATGTGTGACAGTGGCCTGTTCCAGTGGTGGGTGACGTGAAGCCTGATTCTCTGCTATGACATGAAGACTGATTCTGCGCTGACATAAGGCCAGATTCTCTGTTACGGGTCCTCTCTCCTCTGCCTGGGTGCCTGGGCCTAAATGTGTGACAGTGGCCTGTTCCAGTGGTGGGTGACGTGAAGCCTGATTCTCTGCTATGACATGAAGACTGATTCTGCGCTGACATAAGGCCAGATTCTCTGTTACGGGACCTCTCTCCTCTGCCTGAGTGCCTGGGCCTAAATGTGTGACAGTGGCCTGTTCCAGTGGTGGGTGACGTGAAGCCTGATTCTCTGCTATGACATGAATACAGATTCTGCGCTGACATAAGGCCAGATTCTCTGTTACGGGACCGCTCTCCTCTGTCTGGGTGCCGGGGCCTAAATGTGTGACAGTGGCCTGTTCCAGTGGTGGGTGACGTGAAGCCTGATTCTCTGCTATGACATGAAGACTGATTCTGCGCTGACATAAGGCCAGATTCTCTGTTACGGGACCTCTCTCCTCTGCCTGGGTGCCTGGGCCTAAATGTGTGACAGTGGCCTGTTCCAGTGGTGGGTGACGTGAAGCCTGATTCTCTGCTATGACATGAAGACAGATTCTGTGCTGACATAAGGCCAGATTCTCTGTTACGGGACCTCTCTCCTCTGTCTGGGTGCCGGGGCCTAAATGTGTGACAGTGGCCTGTTCCAGTGGTGGGTGACGTGAAGCCTGATTCTCTGCTATGACATGAAGACTGATTCTGCGCTGACATGAAGCCAGATTCTCTGCTATGGCATGAAGAGACTGATTCCCTGCTAATATGAAGCCAGATTCTTTGCTATGGCATGAAGAGACTGATTCTCTGCTGACGTGAAGCCTGATTCTCTGCTATGGGACCTCTGTCCAATTGATATTGGTTAATTATTTTTTTTTTTTTTTTTATTTTAATTCATTTCCCTATCCACATTTGTTTGCAGGGGATTTACCTACATGTTGCTGCCTTTTGCAGCCCTCTAGCTTTCCTGGGCTGTTTTACAGCCTTTTTAGTGCCCAAAAGTTCGGGTCCCCATTGACTTCAATGGGGTTCGTGTTCGTGACGAAGTTCGGATCGGGTTCGGATCCCGAACCCGAACATTTCCGGGAAGTTCGGCCGAACTTCTCGAACCCGAACATCCAGGTGTTCGCTCAACTCTACATGTGATGACATCATCTCCCCACCTGGGACCCAGCGCAGGCACTATTTCTAGTGGCAGGGCAGGCAGCCATTGTCTTCTGTATCCTGCCACGATAATTGAACTGTATTACTGTCCTGGGGATAGCGATACTTTCTATAGATGGCGGTGAATGTATTTGGGACAAGACTTTAGGGACACCTCTGCCCAACAGTATATTCACATGTGGCAGATCTTTGCCCCATTCATCTGAATGGAGCTTGCAGAAATGAATGCTCAGTCTGCAGTTAGAACCCCATTCAGATGTACTGTATGCAGTGGACTTTTCAGCTGCAGAAGTAACTGCCGTGTGTGAACTTACCCTTAAAGGCACAGTACATAAGCCAAGCCTCATTTCAGGGCTTATAAATCCTCAGTATTTATCGCACCTGCAGAGATATTACTAGGGTCTGATGTAGGGTTGATTTTGGAGGCTTTCCAGGTTGTCTTTTCCAGAACTTCTGAATTTTTCATCCTCGCTTTTTCTGTACTTTTTGTAGCTGGATGTTCCGTTTTCTGCTCGACCTCCCTCTGCACAGAACGCCGTATCTCAAGGTGACATAGAGGCCAAAAAGTGGCTGGATGAACTTCATGTAAAGTGCAGGTTGTTAGCAGTATGCCGACGACACACCTCAGGGTCACCCAGGGGCAGTATATTATATACTCTGTACATGATGTGTCTCAGCATGTCTGATAATACTACTAACAGCGCTGGAAAGTCCTGGGCTTCTCATACAGAGAAGTACGGGAAAACTAAGGCAATAAAACATTGCTATCTGGTGAAAGGTGAATTGGAGTAGAATGCATGGGTGGACTCACTTCCTTCTTTAACCCCTTAAAGACAGGACTCATTTTCACCTTAAGGACCAGGTCATTTTTTGCAAATCTGACAAGTGTCACTTTATGTGGGGATAACTTTAAAACACTTTGACTTATCCAGGCCAAATACCAAATTTACCAGAAATTTGGAAAAATTTGCAAATTTCCAAGTTTCAATTTCTCTACTTCTATAATACATAGTAATAACTCCAAAAATAGTTATTACTTTACATTCCCCATATGTCTACTCCATGTTTGGATAATTTTGGGAATGACATTTTATTTTTTTGGGGACGCTACAGGGCTTAGAAGTTTAGAAGCAAATCTTGAAATTTTTCAAAATTTTTCAAAAAAAAACACTTTTTAAGGACCAGTTCAGGTCTGAAGTCACTTTGTGAGGTTTACATAATAGAAACCATTCTAGAAACTACACCCCTCAAGGTATTCAAAACTGATTTTACAAATGTTGTTAACCCTTTAGGTGTTCCACAAGAGATAATGGCAAATGGAGATAAAATTTCAGAATTTAAATTTTTGGGCAAATTTTCCATTTTAATCCATTTTTTCCAGTGACAAAGCAGGGGTTAACAGCCAAACAAAACTCAATATTTATTGCCCTGATTCTGTAGTTTTCAGAAACACCCCATATGTGGTTGTAAACTACTGTACGGCCACACGATAGGGCGTAGAGGAAAAGGAGCGCCGTGTGGTTTTTCGAAGGCAGATTTTGCTGGACTGGTTTATTTACATCATGTCCAATTTGAAACCCCCCTGATGCACCCCTAGAGTAGAAACTCCATAAAAGTGACGGGAAAAATGGATTAAAATGGAAAATTTACCCAAAATAGCTGTTTTGACACCGTTTCAATTTTTTATTATTTACAACGTTCATCTGACAGGTTAGATCATATGCTATTTTTATAAATCAGGTTCTTATGGACGTGGCGATAACTAATATGTATACCTTTTTTTTATTTATTTAAGTTTTACACAATAATATCATTTTTGAAACAAATCATGTTTTAGTGTCTCAATAGTTTTTTCAGCTTTTAGGCGATTGTCTCAGGTTGGGTATCATTTTTGCGGGATGAGATGACGGTTAGATTGGCACTATTTTGGTGTGCATATGACTTTTTGATCATTTTCTATTACACTTTTTGTGATGTGTAGCTTTTTTGATACCGTTTTTATAAAAAAAAAATTACAGTGTTTACCTGAGGGGTTAGGTCATGTGGTATTTTTATAGAGCAGGTTCTTACGGACGTGGCAATACCTAATATGTATACCTTTTTTTATTTATTTAGGTTTTACACAATAATAGTTTTAGTGTCTCCATAATCTGAGAGCCATAGTTTTTTTTATTTTTTGGGCGATTGTCTTATGTAGAGTATCATTTTTTGCGGGATGAGGTGACGGTTAGATTGGCACTATTTTGGGGGGCATACGACTTTTTGATTGTTTGCTATTACACTTTTTGTGATGTAAGGTGACAAAAAATGGCTTTTTTAACACCGTTTTTATTTATATTTTTTTATGGTGTTCTTCTCATGGTTTAGGTCATGTGGTATTTTTATAGAGCAGGTTCTTACGGACGCGGCGATACCTAATACCTAATATGTTAAACGATACGTTTAACATAAAAAAGCATTTTTGAAACAAAAAAATCATGTTTTAGTCTGAGAGCCATAGTTTTTTTATTTTTTGGGCCATTGTCTCATCTAGGGGCAAATTTTTTGTGGAATGAGGTGAAGGTTTGATTGGTACTATTTTGGCGTATATATGACTTTTTTATCACTTTTATTACCTTTTTTGGCAAGTAAGGTGGGCAAAATGTCAATTTCATCATAGTTTTTATTTTTATTTTTTATGGCGTTCACCGTGCGGGGAAAGTAACATGACCGTTTTATATATCAGGATGTTACGGACGCGGTGATATCAAACATGTGTAGGGAATTTTATTTATTTTTTAATCAGTGATAAATGTGTTTTTTATTATTACATTTTTTTCACTTTTTTTCACTTTTTTTTGACCCACTTGGTTCTTGAAGATACAGTGGGTCTGATGTCTGTATAATACAATACAGTACACTATATAGTGCACTGTACTGTATTTTCACAGTCTGATCAGCACCATGGACAGCCGGAAGCCTGTGAAGGCGTCCGGTTGCCATGGTAACCATCACTCGCTGCCACAACAGAGCAGGCCCCCTCCCTCACCCCCTCCCTCTGTGATACCATCAAGAATCGGGGGCTGAAAAGGCACAGCAGCCCCCGATGGGAGAGGGAGGGAGCTCCCTCCCTGTTAACTTCTTCCATACAGCGGTCCCTATATGGACCGCGGCATGAAAGGGGTTAAATGGCTGACATCTGTGTGATGATGTCAGCCGTTTCAAGCAGAGTGTCAGCAATGTGCTGCCACTCTTCTTGCTAACCACTCGGCCATCCTGAGAGAGGGGGCGGGCGGATGATCGCACGCGTGCCTGCCCCCCAGCACCGCCAGCACTGCCACACCGCCTGCACCTCCGATTTTGAAGTTTCTGCGACCTCGGGCATCAGAAACTTCCGAATGCGCTGCAAACCACAGGTCACAGGACCCCCCCTCAGCATTGACCCAGGGTGCCTGCTGATTGATTTCAGCAGGCACCCAGTTCCGATCACTGCCCGCCGATCAGCACATAGGCGTTATCCAGAGAGTTCACATATGCTGCGGTATTTGCGCTAGCAGCTTGAACATAGCTGAAAATGGCTGCTTGGGTATTCTCTAGCGTTTCCACGCGATGCCCAATGTGCTTGACGTCAGCGTTGATTTCTTTGAGGTCATGGAGAACCGGAGACAGTGCTGCCGTCAATGCTTGTTGCAGGAACTGCCTGGATATCGGTGCAGGGCTTGATTGTGTATGTTCGCCTGCAGGCTCCACAACGGGGCCGTACGCTTCATCTGGATCCTGTGTTTCATCCTCATGTACAAACGACGCCATCTTGGAGGCAACAGGCGCGATAGTGGAGGACTTCTTGTTGAGGAATTTCTCCATATCGGAGGCACAGCGATCTGGTCTGGTAGGATCTGGCTTATCTTTAGGCGTATATCTGCCAATTTTGCCCATTCTGTGCTGAGTTAGACTGCTATTTTAGCCAGTTTGCAGGGTTGCACGAAGGAGAGCTCTCCTACATGCGTCTGACTCGGTCGGCAGTCAGGCTCTGCCCCCAAAGTTATTATATTCTTGTACATTGGAGGCAGTATTATAGTAGTTATATTCTTGTACATAGGAGCAGTATTATAGTAGTTATATTCTTGTACAGAGGAGGCAGTATTATAGTAGTTATATTCTTGTACATAGGAGGCAGTATTATAGTAGTTATATTCTTGTACATAGGAGGCAGTATTATAGTAGTTATATTCTTGTACATAGTAGCAGTATTATAGTAGTTATATTCTTGTACATAGGAGGCAGTATTATAGTAGTTATATTCTTGTACATAGGAGCAGTATTATAGTAGTTATATTCCAGTACATAGGAGCAGTATTATAGTAGTTATATTCTTGTACATAGGAGCAGTATTATAGTAGTTATATTCTTGTACATAGGAGGCAGTATTATAGTAGTTATATTCTTGTACATAGGAGCAGTATTATAGTAGTTATATTCTTGTACATAGGAGGCAGTATTATAGTAGTTATATTCTTGTACATAGGAGGCAGTATTATAGTAGTTCTATTCTTGTCCATAGGAGAGGATAGACGTGTGCTGTTGAGCTCTTGCACAATGTCAGGGAGAACATCCTGAAGCCTAGAAGCCAGAATTTTCGCCCACCACTTCACATCATTATTAAGTAAAGATATCGGCCTATAGTTACTGCAGCATGTTGGATCTTTGCTTTCCTTATGGAGGACAGTAATGTGCGCCAATAAGGAATGAGGAGCGAGAGAGCCCCCTGTCAGAAGGTAGTTGCACAAGTTCCTGAAACGTGGGATTAATACATCCTGAAAGGATTTATAGTATGCAATGGAAAATCCATCAGGGCCGGGGCTTTTACCCGATGGGATAGACATGAGGACCTTGCGAACCTCTGAATCAGAAATAGGCTTAGTCAGGAGAGAAGTTTTTGATGGGGATACAGATGGAAGGTCTAGAGACTGCAAGAATTTATCTGTGGCCTCGGATAAATCTCCAGGGGTAGTCCCATTGGGGGGTGGCAAATTATATAAGGTCTCATAGAAGGCACAAAACGCCTTAGCGACATCTGGGGTGGACTTATGTACTTTGCCTTTGGAGTCTTTAATAGAGGAAACAAAGGAGTCAGAAAACTGCTTCTTGGCAATTGCTGACATCAGTCTATTTCCTCTATCCCCATGAGCATAGGCCTTGAATCGGGAACGGAGGACCAGTTTTGCTGAGGTGACATTCAATAAATTTTTTAGTTTTGTTCTGGCTTCAGTTAGTTCTGCTAGGGTGCTTATAGCGCGAGATTCCTTGTGGGAAGATTCTAGACGGGATATGGTCGCCAATAAGGCGTCCAGGGCTAGTGTCCTTTGTTTTTTCACAAAAGCGCCTAAAGCGATAAGTTCCCCCCTTAGGACCACCTTATGGGATTCCGATAGTATAGAAGGAGAAGGAGGTGAATCTGGGGTATCATTAAGCGTGAAAAATTCAGATATTGAGGCCTTAATTTTATCTGCATGTCTAGGGTCTAGAATCAGGGTATCATTGAGACGCCACAAGCGCTCCTTTCTCTGCGGGCCAGACAGGGAAAAATTAACAATGACAGGGGCATGGTCGGATAATGTTATATTACCTATCCGGGCTCCAGAGACATTACGCACATGTGAACTAGACAGGAAAATGTAATCCAATCTGTGGAAAGATAGTTTGGCATGTAAGTAAAAAGTATAATCTCGGCCATTGGGGTTTAGGGCCCGCCAGACATCTAATACTTTAAGTTTCCTCAGGGAAATTTTCAATCTTTTCAAGAGCCTATAAGATACAGAAGGTCTGCCCGCCGAGGTGTCCACCGCTGGCTCCAGGGCAACATTGAAGTCGCCCCCCAGTACTAGTAAGCCCTCTGAGAAGGAGGATAACGCAGCAAGGGTCTGAACGAGCCATGGTACTTGGCCTTTATTGGGAGCGTACAAGTTAGCAAAGGTCACTGGAGATTCTCCCAGTAAACCCCTTACAAAAATGTACCTGCCCTCAGGGTGATGGGATATATGTGACTCCATTTTGTCTCATTTAGCCATGTGTATTACATTTGGTTAGTGTACTACAAAATACCCCTTCCCCCTATGAATGTGAGACACTTCCTTAAACTGTTTCATGGAATCCATACAGTTTGAAAGTATGAACAGTTCAAGCCATATAAGGACATCTCGTTCAACTGTATGCTAGCTTATGTGTATATACCTGATTGGTCAAATGCTGTTACTATGAGTCAGCTATTATGTTAATGCAGAGCTTATGTGTGACCATACTATTGGTCAAATACTAATGCTAACATATGATTGGATGTAAAGGAAGCTCAACCCCCTCTATTAAAACTGTTTGCCAGCTGTGAATAAACCAGAATGGATTGGAAATAGACATGTGTTCATCTGGTCAATCTAGTTCATTCTCCCGGTACCGGTAAGACTTAATTCAAGCTGGCCACTGAAATCATGTGTCAGGGACACACCGTTAGGCAAGAGAGTAAATTAGGCCTAACAGCTTTGGGGGCTCAGTTTCCGGGATTTGGAGGGTCAACTCTTCAGGTCTACCGTCAAAGACATCAATTTTTGTCCGCCTTGGACCTGGGAGCAATGACCAAAAATCCCATTCAAGTAAGTCGAACCATCTATTTATGATTTCAGTGGATTGCGATGTCTGGGACACGCAAATGTTGATTTTAAGCGGCTCATATCATAGGGTCCATATCGTTAGGTAAAAAATGTTGATTATAAGAGGCTTCGTAAGTCCATATCGTTGAGAGATAGTGCACTATATAAGGATATCTGTTCCGGGAACAGAAGGATACAAGCTTGAATTAACTCTTATGTATATATAGTATAAGTATTTTAGAAGTATTAAGATTATCTGTTTGTGTGAGATACTGACCGGTTGGTAAGTGTACGGTCGCATCCCACTGTTATTATCAAATTGATGTATTTTGGGTTAACTACTGTTAATGTGTAAAATTGTTTGTGTTGTGGAGGACTGCAAGACGCCCCAGTTTTTCGGCTAAGAGTGATCTGTTGACCCGGAAAATTTGAACGCAAGTGGCAGTCCGAAACAACAATAGTCGATAGGGGTCCAAAGAGTATAGAGAGACATTAAGATACGAATCAGCTGATCAGTTGACAGGTCTTGTCGGCGCTATTTCAGTGCAGTACAGCCAGTCCTGACAGTGATTGTCTCACTTATTCTTTGAACTATAAATACTAACATGGGAGGACAAGGGTCTAAAACTAAATTCCCTAAACCAGAACTAGGAGAAACTTGTAAAATCTATGTAGCCCGTGTTAGTCCAACAAACTATTACCTGATCAACCCGTGGGTAGATAATCTAGCAGGCTGGACTAAGGTAATGGATGCTGCAGATCCATTCCCCAGGGACGGTGATAATAGTATTTATCATATGGATATGGTCAAAGGACTATGTCTAGGTGATAAAACAGCCTGGCCGCATTTCGATGCGGATCCTTCCTGGGACATGGATTACATGTCCAGGAGTGCAGAACAATGGCTGGAAATAGCCCCCCACTGGTATGATGCAGGTAATAGCAAGAAGAATAAGAATCTAAAAAGTCCCAAAAATGATAGGTCTCTACATGAAATAGAACAGGAGGTAGGTACAAAGAAGAGAAGTCAGAAATCCCCTCCACCTTATAATAAATCCACCCCCACGGCACCTCTGTATCCAGTTCTGACTCAGATTGAGGAAGATGCTGTAACAGCGGTTATACCATTAAAACAAGAAGAAAAATACCGACCCCCATGCCAACATTTGAGAACATAGTAGAGCGCAGTCTAAATATTGGCACACCGCATACTAGTTATACTACACGCAGTACAAGTAGAATGAAAGATGAAACAGAAAAGGAAGAATCAAAAGAGGAAGTCCAAGTAATCGCTCCCTTTCTGACAGTAGGACAGCACTTAGTAAAAAAAGCCCATAGAAATAGAGGATCTCAACAAAATTATAAAGTATTGTCCCAAACCTTCCATAACCCCACTGGGGACTATTACATACCTAAAAAAAGGCCTGTAGAGGGCGCAACTACACACAGGAAGATTTAAGGCTTATCCTGGATGGTATTATAGGAACACACACAACCTGGAATTGGGACAAGGTTAGCTCCATATCTACTATTACACAACGCAGTGATGCTCTAGATTATGTATGTAATACAGAAGCGGGTCAGAAAAGGATATGGGCGGATTGAGGAACATATGAATGAGGTATTCAAACAAAAATCTTCATTGCCCGTAGCAGTAGCCTGCAAACAGAAATCTGCTGAGTCGGTCACTGAATTTTGGAAGCGATTTATTGATTGCTGGAAGACCGAGGCGGGTCTACCTGTACGTGACAATGATAGTTTGATTATCTCCACATTTGTAAACAATCTATCAGATAAATTGATCTTAACTGTAAAACAAAATGTGTCCTCTTGGACTTCAGATGCAACTGATGAGTTTGAGAAACATCTCTTTGAAAAGGAAGCAGCTGGATGCTTTGAGATTAGGAAAGCAACTTCCCCCACACACGCATATGCTAGCAGAGGGAGGGGGGCTGCTAATTGGTAAATGCATCAGCAGAATGTGAAGATACTAACCTGTGTTATTTCTAAGATATTCCAGACAGGGCTCCAGTATTGGATTAGATCTTTCCCAATTGTATGTTCCGATGGTTTAAAATGTGCCTGCAGTGATGATGCTAATTGGAAGTGTCCACTCGTATCAATCTAAGGTTGCACCCAATAAGTCCTTATTCAGATGTGAGTAAAAGTTTGAGGAACATGTGGTACAGCTGAACGTCTTGATGTATTGCTTTACTTCCCCTGTTTGAACACTCCTGAAATGGGAGACGCAAGACAAGAGGAAGTAGAAGGCATGGTTGTGTACGGTGGGGGGCGATGTGTGTAACACTAAACAAAAAAACTACATGGCATATAAGATGATTTGTTAATTTTAACAAAATGACTGTATGATTAACATGTATATTGTTTTACAGTGACAGACCATCAGCAATTCTGGGTGTGGTATGAATATCTGCTTCCTGGACAGCTGTGTTTGTCTGTGCTGCAAATTTTGGAATGTAACAAAGAGATTGTGTGATTGGGTGAAAGATACATGATTCAGTGGAATGTGAATGGATGTGGCTCTGAGTTGTATGTACGTAGCAGAGCTGTGTGTGCAATTCATATTCTATGTGTAAGGGCGTGGTTATGAGCTGGTTTGTGAAGATGAGTACATGAAAATGTATATGAATGCGTATGGAATACGGTATTTGTTTTTAAATATGCGCATTAAGAATTTTATTTTATTTTCTTGGAAGTTTTTTGGTTTTTTATTGGTACCAACAGCATTGATCAAGCTGTACATTTTTATTTCAATGAAAAGTTTTTATGGGCCCTTTGTGTGTTCATGTCTGTATTGATAGATCTGTTTGTTTCAATGTTTGCAGTTACATGTTCAGTGTTGTGCTTAACATCAGAGCTCTGCTCGTATGGACAGCTAAGATACTAATGGCAGAACAGAAGACAGACCAAAGCGTCCACCAAAAGGGGTGGACTTAGGTGACTCAGAGTGGGAGGAAGGAAATGTGAGCCCTCTATGGGAATAAATGGGGTACTGACAAGGACATACAGAACAGATTCCTTACCAGTAGAAACCATGGACAGGGAATACATCATGTCATGTATTTAGCATTATACTAGATTGCCCAGTCAGCCTATTAGGGAGAGATTTGTTCATTAAGCTTGACTTGCAGGTATCAGCAAAGAATCAGGACATAAGAGTACACTCAGATCTCATTCCAGTCTCTACACCAGTGCCACTGATTCTTGCAAACATACAGGACCACCCAGAGCTTAATAACATTAACCCTGCATTATGGTCCTCAAATGAATATGACACAGGATTCATAGATTGCACACCTTACAAAGCTACTGTGAAACCAGGTGTAATCTCAGTGTTCCAGAAACAATACCTGCTGTAAAAAGAGAAACTTGATGGGCTTAGGCCAATGATAAAGGAATTCCTACAAAAGGGAATCCTGGCAGAGGTGATTTCACCCTACAGCACGCCCGTGAATCCAGTGACAAAGGCAGATGGTACTACCCGCTTTGTACAGGATTTAAGGGTCATCAACAACATCATTGTGCCTATAGCCCCTGTTGTACCTGATGTCACTTAATCATTATCTGCCATTCCAGCAGACGCTGTTTGGTTCAGTGTGATAGATCTGAAAAATGCTTTCTTTTCTATCCCAGTTGATAAGATAACCAGACTACTTTTTGCTTTTTCCTTTGACTGACGCCAACTGACCTGGTGCAGAAATGCCCCAGGGATATGCTAATTCACCTGTAGTGTACAGCATAGTCCTCCAAGCGATTTTAGAATCATGGTACATCCCCCCAAGGTTCTGTGCTGCTGCAATATGTCGATGATTTATTACTGTGTAGCATGTCAGCGGAGGCCAGCATTCAGGATGGTTTATCACTGTTATAATGATTGTCAGGATGTGGTCACAAAGTGACACTTAAGAAAATGCAATGGTGTAAAATGCAGGTTGAATACTTGGGCTTTGTCCTCACAAAAGGTGAACGGAGAATCAGCGCAGAAAGAGTCCAGTCTATTGCGGGTTTGGTCGCCCCGCACACCAAGAAGGAAATGTTATCTTTCCTTGGTATGATAAACGGTAGACAATGGATTACTGATTGCTCCCACTATTGACAATGTTTTGAGGCAAGCCACTCTGGATGGAAATCCAGATTTGATTAAATGGTCTTCTGAAATGTACAATGCATTTGATTATTTGAAATGTTTACTCATGTCAAGCCCAGGGCTGGGCCTCCCTGACTATAATATGCCCTTCCACATGTTTGCACGCCAAAATTGTAAAACCATGGCGGGTGTACTGACACAAGAAAACGGAGGCAAGTTGCGTCCTTGTGTGTTTTTCTCAAAGGTAATGCCCACCTCTGTCCAGGGGATGCCGGCATGTCTGTGTTCTCTTGCAGCCTGTGCTATGATGGTAGAGTTGACAAATTCTTTCACAATGTGACATTACACCATTTTGCCCACCACTCATGATGTTGTAGGCCTACTCAAGGACATCCGCACTCAACACAGCAGGCAGCTGAGCTTATTGCACTCACTAGGACATGTATTCTACATGCTGATAGACCTGTCACCATTTATACTGAGAGTAGGTGCGCACATGAGGTAGTGTGGGACCATGGTATGATCTGGCAGAGGAGAGGATTTACGGCAGCAGGTGGTAAGGATCATGTCTCACAGGGCAATGCGCTGGCAGTTAAGGTGGCGAAATGAGTGGCCAAATGCAACCTCACAGGTTTGTATAACCATTGGGAGATGCCATGTTTGGCACCTCCAACCACTGAGATGTTGCAAATGCTTACTGATCTTCAGTGGTATGTCACTGAACAGGAACAGCAGGACTGGTGTTATCCAGTATTGCAGAAAAATCCTGAGATAGGATTAGTCTGCGAAGAGGGGAGGTTGTGTATTCCCCAACACAGTGCTTCCATCTTAAGTAGCACATTTCCACAGAGTAGGACATAAACAGCATTGAGATACTCATGGGTAGGCCTTTCCCCTCACCATGGGCAAGACGCCCCCTGGTAGTGCAGGAAGGGGACTTGGACCGGATCAGAGAGGAGTAATAATCTGATCAAGGTCCTCAGTAAAACTGAAGAATAAGTTGCTTGTAAGTCTTTTTCTCTTTCATAGGAATCAACCCGTCCATTCCGGATAGGCGACCAGGTGATGATCAAGATCTTAAAGAAGGGAAAGGAACCAGGAAGTTTCACCTACGGACCACCCACCGAGGTAGTCGTGATCACCAGAACAGCAGTCCTCACTGAACAATCGCCCACGTGGATCCACGCCACAAGGATTAAGTTGGTGAAGAAAAGAGAGGTACTAACGGGGGCAGACAGCCCTGACCTCCAACGAGGCCCAGAGGTACTAACGGAGGCAGACAGCCTTGACCTCGAAGAAGATACAGAAGGGGTACTAACGGAGGCAGACGGCCTTGACCCCCAACGAGATGACGCAGTCGGGAAATTCCTCGAGATGGCTGAGATGCAGTGCCTTAATAATTGCAGTTTTGTGTCTCCTACTTACTGTCCCATGGCTGTGGAACAGACAGATATACCTGGAAACAGAATGCAGAGGGGAAGACAGTCTATGCAAGACAAAGGAGAACTTATGGCTGTACCTGGCCAAAACTCTGAACTTAACTGACTTTTGTCTCCAAACCACTTTATCGGCATCTAACATTTTGGAGACATGTCTGGTAGCGGTCCCCACCCCAGTAGCTGTATGGACGGGGCTCCTACGTTCCCAATGGAATGACACAGACTTGGAGGATCATGATGTTAAATACGGATATGTAAATCCTTATCATGCTTGTTATGACTGTCCTACATATGAGAATCTGCAGAGTAATATGATAGAAGTAATTACAGGTCTTGTCACAGCAGCAGAAATATGTTATAACTTCACCTGTGATGAGACACTATTGCCTCCCTGCATACAAGCAAAAATGCAGAACAAGACTAAACCAAATATTTGTGATAGAGATTTAGGTAGTTGTAAAAAGATAATATCAGGAAAGAATATGCAATGTAATATTACAAAAACAGTACCATCCCTAGACAAACATGTACCTCTACCAACAGGATGGGTAGTGGCCTGTGGAAATACTAGTCACACATATATACCGGCCAATATTACAGAGGGACCCTGTACAATAGCTAGGTTGACATTAGCAATGATACCACTATTCCCAGCAATGCAGACACGACACACGAGAGACACTTCCCTACAGTTACCAGAAAATTGTGATTATAATGTGAATCTCCTCTCTAGATCAGAATATATGAGTTTAGGGATGTCTTTGATAGGAGTACCAGATTTGGCCATATATAACCACAGGACAATATCAAAACTTGCCTGTTTTATGGTAAAACAGATAAATGTCACTAGTGCAATTCTGCAAGATATGCTGCTGGATATACAATCGTATGAAAAGGCTATCTTGCAGAATAGGGCAACTATTGACTATTTATTGCTCCAACATGGTGTAGGACGCTCAGCGTTCGCAGGGATGTGTTGTTTCAATTTATTAGATCACTCCCGTGGAATAAAAGATAAAATAGGCCAATTAGAGGAGATGATAAAACATATAAAACTGGATGTTGACCAAGGTTGGTGGGACTGGCTTTTTGGCTGAATACCTGACTTTGGTCAAATAAGGTATGTTTTAGGAGTGGCATTTGCCGTGGTCGCTGCAATAGTGGGTCTCTGCTGTTGTCTGCAGTGTGCGCCCTCCCTTCTAGCCATATGTCAAAAGGTGGCCGAAAGAGGGGTTAACTCAACATCCCTCTATACTCCGGTAGAGGTAGAAGAGGTAAACACAACCTCAACAAAGCCTGAGGATTATACTCCTGAAGGGTACATGGAATACCTAAAGGCTTATAAGCAAACAAAGGAAGAGCAGAGAAAGAACCATATAGTATATATATATATATATATATATATATATATATAAGGTTCTAAGAGGGGATTTGATGGGATATATGTGACTCCATTTTGTCTCATTTAGCCATGTGTATTACATTTGGTTAGTGTACTACAAAATACCCCTTCCCCCTATGAATGTGAGACACTTCCTTAAACTGTTTCATGGAATCCATACAGTTTGAAAGTATGAACAGTTCAAGCCATATAAGGACATCTCGTTCAACTGTATGCTAGCTTATGTGTATATACCTGATTGGTCAAATGCTGTTACTATGAGTCAGCTATTATGTTAATGCAGAGCTTATGTGTGACCATACTATTGGTCAAATACTAATGCTAACATATGATTGGATGTAAAGGAAGCTCAACCCCCTCTATTAAAACTGTTTGCCAGCTGTGAATAAACCAGAATGGATTGGAAATAGACATGTGTTCATCTGGTCAATCTAGTTCATTCTCCCGGTACCGGTAAGACTTAATTCAAGCTGGCCACTGAAATCATGTGTCAGGGACACACCGTTAGGCAAGAGAGTAAATTAGGCCTAACACAGGGTCTGCTGAGATAGCCGAGTGTTTAAAGGGGAGACATTTATGTATAGCTATACTAACCCCTCTACTGGCGGAATCGTGAGTACTGTGAAACCACTGGACAAATTTCTTAGGGGGAAGTTTAGGAATTTTGCCCGTTCTGAAATGGGTCTCTTGAAAAAAGGCCACAGAGACCTTATCTTTCAGAAGGAGAGATAGTGTTTGAGACCTTTTACATGGCTCGTTCAGCCCGTGCGCGTTTAGTGAGGCGACCACTATAGAAGACATTTCTGCATACATTCAGGTGAGCAAATGCATAATACATCCATGGAAGTATGGAAGAGCACACAGATGACATGAGCAGGAGAAGGGAAAGAAGGTAAGGGAAGCACAAAAGAACAAAAAATTAACAAGAGAACATTAAACATGTCAAGTTGACAAGTGAGTAACTCAGACATGACACCCGTCCGAGGAGGGGTTGGTACTCTACCTATCACCAGCCAAGACAGGGTTGGACTGGCGAGGGGGCAAGTAAAGCACCTATGGTCTGAACAAAAGAGACCAAAAACAAAAAAATGTGTCCAGCATCTTAATCCGTCCGGACATCACCCTGCAATGAGGAGCCGGATGCGTTATCCTAGAGGTAGCATCCCGTAGCAGCAATGAAACGGCACAGAACCGTTTAAACATAACATTAAGCCCAATTAAGAGATAGGCCATAAAAATAAACACTAAAAATGTAGAAAACATTGAAAATGTAGAAAGGCCAAGTCCGCCTTTAGTAACCTGTATAACAGAGGTGAGCAACAGTCATCTCCTATTCTGGGG
The DNA here is from genome assembly GCF_905171765.1 of Bufo bufo. Taxonomy (NCBI): domain Eukaryota; kingdom Metazoa; phylum Chordata; class Amphibia; order Anura; family Bufonidae; genus Bufo; species Bufo bufo. The sequence goes on from NC_053391.1 coordinate 692,269,805, forward strand.
AGGTAGAAATATCAGCAAAGTATGCTTACAAGCACCTCTAATCAGGTGGGATCTCTATCCATCCTGCCGCGTCCCGAACGATCCGACTTGCCCGCAGACGCTGTTTGCCAAGCGGTCACACGAGGTGGTATGGGAAGGGCGCCATCTTGGTCAGCCGGTAACCATGAGGGGATTTCCATCGGGGGAACGTCCAGGGACCGCCAGACAGAATCCAGGTCAGCAGGTGAACGCACGGTGAGTAGCTTACCATTCCTGGAAATCGCCAACCCAAAGGGGTATAACCAGCGGAATGGGGTCGAGGTTTTCCTCAGGATATCCAGGAGAGTCCTGAGAAGGCGCCGCTTGGCCAGGGTGGATGGCGCGATGTCTTGGAACATCTGAATCGGGGTATTTTCGTACTCCAGTACCTCCATTTCTCTTTGGCTTTTAAGGATGGCTGCGGTATCAACGTAGCTCAATAAGCCACAGATTACATCACGTGGCGGTTCTTGCGGTTTAGGCCTAGGGCGCAGCGCCCTGTGTATGCGCTCCACCACGATTCCCGCCGCTCTGTCAGGATCCAGCAGTTTAGAGAACAACTCACGTGCCACAGTCGGTAAGGCCTCCGCTGCAAACGACTCAGGTAGGCCGCGGATGCGGATATTGCGCCGGCGGCTACGGTTTTCTTGGTCTTCCAATTTCAGGAAGGCATCGTTTAGCAAGGCCTTGTGAGACGCCAACACCTCCGCCAACACCTTACTTTCGTAGGTCATGATGGCCTCCTGAGTGGCCTCTAGCGCAACCACCCTCTGCCCAAGATGCTTCATGTCGTCCTTGATATCAGACAAATCTTGTTTCAAGGGCGAGAGGGCAGATTCAAGGACCCGGCGCAGGGTTCGTTCTGAGAGAGGTGGATCTCTGGGCCTCTTATCCGAGACATCGGAGCCGCTGCCTGCATCTGACAATTCCCCTGCGTCAGAGTCTTGTGCAGCAGACGTCGCCATATTGGGGCCTTTCTGCGCCGTGAACCTCAACATTTTCCGGAGAAACTTCTCCATCTCTGGCTGTTTGGAGCGCAGTGGGGTGGACTCTGAGCTTCCTCTGTTCTTTTCTCTGCCAGGTTTCCCCATAATCAAGCAAATTATGAGCTTTTATAGGGCAAATGAGCCGGAATGCTGGAGGAGCTCAAGCTCGTGCGGCCATTCAGCAGCGTGGCTAGGCTCCGCCCCTATAGTAGTTATAGTCTTGTACATAGGAGCAGTATTATAGTAGTTATATTCTTGTACATAGGAGGCAGTATTATAGTAGATATATTCCTGTACATAGGAGCAGTATTATAGTAGTTATATTCTTGTACATAGGAGGCAGTATTATAGTAGATATATTCCTGTACATAGGAGGTAGTATTATAGAAGTTATATTCTTGTACATAGGAGCAGTATTATAGTAGTTATATTCTTGTACATAGGAGCAGTATTATAGTAGTTATATTCTTGTACATAGGAGCAGTATTATAGTAGTTATATTCTTGTACATAGGAGGCAGTATTATAGTAGTTAAATTCTTGTACATAGGAGGCAGTATTATAGTAGATATATTCCTGTACATAGGAGCAGTATTATAGTAGTTATATTCTTTGTCAAATTTCTTTTTATTGAAAAAGTAGCAGGGTAGAAACAATATCGGAACATTCCAATTTTCACATTTTGCCATACAAGACAAAGGCATCACATATATAGCGTACTTAACTAGGAGTAAAGCATGCATTTCATTATAATGTGCATTGGGTTATGTCGCCATAAGATTTAACATTGTGAGTGCTATATAACAGATTTTACGGCCCACCTAGATCCTGTGAAGTGTCTTGTTTTTATAGCATAATTGTATCTTGCATAGGTAAGCTTTATTAAGAGGTATATACGACAGCAGATAATAGGCTAACTATGTTTTCTGAAGTGAACTAGTATTTACTCCTACCGCCAGCATCCGTAGGAGGAGGAAAAGTTCCAACCAGAAAAGGGGGATACAGGGGGGAGGAAAAAGGGACAATAGTCCTTCAACTTGGAATGGAAGAAAATTGGGGTGGTGAGGCCTCCTAGGGGAGACCCTCCTGGACACACATGTTTCAAATGCTTTTCATACATGCTTTGTCTATACACGCTCTAACAGCCATTGCTGAATTGGTGATCATGGATTGAGATTACAATGAGGCAACTGTATAAATTACTTCTATAACATCTTAGCGCACTTGAGGATCTGTTCTCTGGTTCCTATATGTCAACCACGGTGACCAGGTTTTAAGATATTTCTCATGCCGTCTGATCTCCCATCCAGCCAGCTCCTCCATTCTACATATCTGGTCTACTTTTATTTCCCAATGTGGGAGTGCAGGTGGTTCTTTACTGAGCCATTTCTGTGGAATTAGAAGCCTCGCGGCTTGTATTAAATGTGTAGGTAAGCTTGATTTGGATGGAGACAGGCCTGGAGTAGGAAGCCAGAGGAGCACCAATTCTGGCGATAGCTGGACATGTCTATTCGTAACTTTGTCTATTACTTCAGATACTCCTTCCCAATACTCGCGTATTTTTGGACAAGACCAAAATATATGTGTTTGCGATCCACTTTCCTCCCCACATCTCCAGCAAAGGTCAGAACTGCTGAGTCCCTTAGTGAATAGTTGTTTCGGGGTGTGATACCACTGAGTTAGTAGTTTGTATGAGTGCTCTTGTATTCTCACGCATCTGGAGAATCCATGAGAGTGTGCGTGGATACGCAAAATATCCGTTTCTGAAAAGTCTGTATCTAGTTCTGTGGCCCAAGTTTTTAAATAATGTGGTATCCCAATCGGGTTCTGGACATTAAGTGCTAAGTATAGTTTGGATATTAGTTTGTTAGGGGGCGACTCTAAAAGCATCAGCTTCTCAAACCAAGTGGATTCTGTTTTGCTCTGTCTATCCTTTAGTAATGGTTTACTAACAGAATTAAATTCAATGGTATCTAGAAAGTTGCAACATGATAGAACGTTGTTTATGGGGTGTTGGACATGAAGAGCACTTGATGCCCCATCTAGGAATTCTTCTATTGTATAGGAGTGTAATTTGTTCCATATTGGTGGTACATTATCTGCATTGGGTCTAACTAGGAATGGAGCAAGGTCGGCTGGCATCAATGATGACGGAGCAGGGAGCAGGCTTTTATCCTTATTCAGACATCCAACAACAGCTACTGTGCCTTTAAGCAGCACATGTGAGTGTAGTGAAGAGGAGTTCAGGCCCCATAAGCTCGCTCTCTGTTTCCTATCAAGTTGTGCGATCTCTAGTTCTTTGCCTAAGATATTAGACCAAGGGGCGTGGATATATAGCCACCTCTTCAGGTGTATTGCTCTATAATATAGCTGCGCATCAGGTAAGGCCATACCTCCTTGAGCTTTCCTTAAAATCAGCGTGCGATGTGCCAGTCTCGCTCCCCTCCCCCCCAAAGGAACGTGCTAAAGAGTCGTCTGATTTGCGTAAAGAAGGAAGAGGGAAGAAAGACAGGCAGCATCGGCATGGCATATAACAGTCAAGGCATAATAAATGCTTTCAGCATATTCTTCCGGCCCATCCACGATACATACGGAATCCGTAGGGTGTGTAACTGCTGTTGGATATCTTTCAGTAATGCAGCATAATTTAGTTGGAATATTTTATCCAATTTATGGGGAATTTTGATACCCAGGTAGGACAGATGAGACGTTTGCCATATAAAGGGAGTGTTAGATTTAAGTAGACTGATCTGATTGGCTGGTGCGGACACATTCATTGCCTCTGACTTTGTGTGATTTACTTTGAAGTTGGACACCTGTCCATACTGCTCGAACAGGGAGAGCAGACGCGGTAAGGCCCCGACCGGGTTAGACACCATGACCAAGAGGTCATCTGCATATGCTGCATTAAGGTGCTCTACTGAGCTATTCTCTAATTTAATACCCTTAATATCTGGGTGCTCCCTAATAGCTTGTAGCAATGTTTCCATTACTAGAATGTACAAAGCAGGTGATAACGGGCAACCCTGCCTCGTCCCGTTCCTTATGGGGAAGGGAGGAGACAGAGTGCCATTAACTCTGATCCGGGCGCTTGGGTCACCATACAGTGACATGATAGCATTTCTGAACTGTTGAGGAAAACCAAACTTTTGCAAAGTCCTCATCATATAGGTCCAATTCACCCGGTCAAAGGCCTTCTCCGCGTCTATACCCAGCAGGACCAGGGGAATTTTCTTTTTAATAGCTAACTGCATGATGGACAGGATTCTACACGAGTTGTGACTGCCTTCCCTGCCAGGTACAAAACCTGTTTGTTCAGGGTTTATAAGTTTAGGGAGAAGAGCACTAATTCTGGTTGCTAAAAGTTTCGCCCAGACCTTAACATCGACGTTTAACAACGAGATTGGCCTATAGCTGCCACATAGTTTAGGATCTTTCCCTGGTTTGGGGAGTATAGTAACTGTGGCCTCGAGGGACTGCTTATGTAACTGGGAACCTTTCAGAAGCTCATTGCACCAGGCAGCCAAGTGGGGAGCTAGTTCTTTTGAGAATTTTTTATAATAGCCCACTGGGAAGCCGTCTGGGCCCGGGCTTTTCCCTAGTGGCATGGAACCTAGTAGTTTGGTGACCTCTTCCTCTGTAACAGGTGATAATAAAGCTTGACCTTCTACCTCGGTTAAGGTGGGATAGTAGTTATATTCTTGTACATAGGAGCAGTATTATAGTAGTTATATTCTTGTACATAGGAGCAGTATTATAGTAGTTATATTCTTGTACATGGGAGCAGTATTATAGTAGTTATATTCTTGTACATAGAAGCAGTATTATAGTAGTTATATTCTTGTACATAGGAGCAGTATTATAGTAGTTATATTCTTGTACATAGGAGCAGTATTATAGTAGTTATATTCTTGTACATAGGAGCAGTATTATAGTAGTTATATTCTTGTACATAGGAGCAGTATTATAGTAGTTATATTCTTGTACATAGGAGGCAGTATTATAGTAGTTATATTCTTGTACATAGGAGCAGTATTATAGTAGTTATATTCTTGTACATAGGAGCAGTATTATAGTAGTTATATTCTTGGATATAGGAGCAGTATTATAATAGTTATATCCTTGTACATATGAGCAGTATTATAGTAGTTATATTCTTGTACATAGGAGCACTATTATAGTAGTTATATCCTTGTACATAGGAGCAGTATTATAATAGTTATATCCTTGTACATAGGAGCAGTATTATAGTAGTTATATTCTTGTACATAGGAGGCAGTATTATAGTAGTTATATTCTTGGATATAGGAGCAGTATTATAGTAGTTATATTCTTGTACATAGGAGGCAGTATTATAGTAGTTATATTCTTGTATATAGGAGGCAGTATTATAGTAGTTATATTCTTGTACATAGGAGGCAGTATTATAGTAGTTATATTCTTGTACATAGGAGCAGTATTATAGTAGTTATATTCTTGTACATAGGAGCAGTATTATAGTAGTTATATTCCTGTACATAGGAGCAGTATTATAGTAGTTATATTCCTGTACATAGGAGTCAGTATTATAGTAGTTATATTCTTGTACATAGGAGGCAGTATTATAGTAGTTATATTCTTGTACATAGGAGCAGTATTATAGTAGTTATATTCTTGTACATAGGAGCAGTATTATAGTAGTTATATTCCTGTACATAGGAGCAGTATTATAGTAGTTATATTCCTGTACATAGGAGTCAGTATTATAGTAGTTATATTCTTGTACATAGGAGCAGTATTATAGTAGTTATATTCTTGTACATAGGAGCAGTATTATAGTAGTTATATTCTTGTACATAGGAGGCAGTATTATAGTAGTTATATTCTTGTACATAGGAGGCAGTATTATAGTAGTTATATTCTTGTACATAGGAGCAGTATTATAGTAGTTATATTCTTGTACATAGGAGCAGTATTATAGTAGTTATAGTCTTGTACATAGGAGGCAGTATTATAGTAGTTATAGTCTTGTACACAGGAGGCAATATTATGGTAGTTATATTCTTGTAAATGGGGTAGTATTACAGTAATTATTTTTTTGTATGTAAGGTGCAGTGCTGTAATAATTATGGGGGTCATTTATCAAATCAGATCAGTGTTGTGGTCTAAGAAAAGTCATGGCAACTGTGACATTTGGTTAAATTAATTAATCCCCTGCATAACGGAAACGGGACGGATCTGTTTTGCAGCCCATAGACTTCTATTATGATGGAATGAATATGCATTCCATCATAGAATTGCATTATGGTCCGTGGTAATGGAATCCATAACGCAATTCTGCTTTTACCACCAACTGAAGCATAAACGAATTTCTAAATATTAAATTCGCTCATCCCTATTTCCCACCAAATTGTGTGTTTGTCACCTTACATTTCTGCTTAATGCCGAGTCTCTAGTTCTAGGACTTGTTCCAGACAAATTAATCATTAGTGATCAATTAATGGTTCAGGTCTGTGGCCGCCAGCATTATGTGCTTACAGACAATTACATGGCATTGATCCTCGAGATCTTGGCCGGGAGCAGGAAGACTTCTGTACTTGTCACCCCGTACAACATCGAAACACACATTATTGGAGTTGTATTAGTGGATCCCCTGTAAGATGTGACTCATTTGACCTTCACGTGCTGCCTTGAGGGACACATAACCGTTGCTTTGCACTTTCCTCTTGGGTTATTTTCCCGAGCAAGGAGCCGAAAGGCATAAAATAAGCAAAAGCGTCTAGTACTGTTTATCGTGGTGCAGGATTTGGCAATGACCAGAGTTATAAGGGCATTGTATAGGATTACAAAAACGTGGCTGCTTTCGTCCAAGAACAGTGACACCTGTGTTACCTAGTTACTTAGTTGATACACTTGAAAAAAGACATAAGTCCACCAAGTTCAACCAACTGATCAGTGGGGACACGAATCCCAGAAGGAAGTGAGACTCAGATTTCTACACGTTTACATAAGCATTGATGTTGTTTACATTTAAGAATTCGTCTAAACCCTTTTTAAAACTGTCCACTGTTACTGCTGTGACCACGTCCTGAGGACGTCTATTCCACAGATTCACAGTTCTTACAGTAAAGAAGCTTTGACGCTTCCGGAGACTAAACTTTTTCCTCTCCAATCGGAGGCAGTGCCCCCTTGTCTTTTGAGGGCATTTTACATGGAACAGTTTTTCACCGTATTTTTTGTACGGCCCATTTATATATTTGTATAGGTTAATCATGTCCCCCCTTAGACGTCTCTTGTCAGGGCTAAATAAATTCAATTCTTTTAATCTTTCTTCATAACTAAGACCCTCCATGCCCCTTATCAGTTTAGTCGCTCTCCTCTGTACTTTTTCCAGCTGCACAGGCTTTGTCTCGTATTGCAGTTCAGTCCTATTCACTTTAGTCAGTGGAGTTAAGCTGCTATTCCGCACACAACCTGCGGACAGGTGAGGCGCTGTTTCTGGAATAAAGCAGCCATGTTTTTTAAATCCTGGTGACCCCTTCACATGACTTGGTTTTAAGTGGTTTAACAGAGTTCTTCAGGACTTATGATGGCCTGTCTTTAGAAATGCAGATTGACCCCTGTCGATCAGTAGAATGAATAGAATGAAGGGGGCACAGTGGCTTGCCATACAGGCAGCTGCCCCTCAATTCTAATAATTGTTACTGAGCTGCAGTACCAGGAACAACCACTCCAGTATGTGCAGCGCTGTGCACACAGTGATCCGGGCAGGACCAGTGGTTAGAACCACTCTGATTATATATTGGCCATGTGTTTAATGTGCCTTGCCCTCTCCACAGCGTTGACTCCGTTGTGCACATGTATGACCGCAGGGACATTTTTGTTCTTTCACCTGGCACAGTCTTGTCTTTGGAGCTGAGCTGCCTTCTCCATACTAACATTGTCCTTTAAGAAATTATCAATAAAGCGAAGGTGCAAACTGCTCGAAATTCAGGAAAAGTCCAATCAACAAGACTTAATCAATCAGTACAAAGCCAATTACTTTCCAGTTACAAGATGTCAACCGGGGCCCGAAAGCAATTGCATTTGGAACAAACGTGTCTTGTGTTATTTGTTCAATAGCTCAGGACTCGGTCACCCCCCTTCCCCCTTCCCCCCGTCGTGTGAATATTAATCTATCCATGTACAGGAGGTATTGTCCTACTGGCAGGGCCGGCCTTAGGTGTTCAGGCGCCCTGTGCGAGCTAACCTTGTGGCGCCCCCGCCCCCCCCCAAAAAAACAAAAAACACTGCTTGTTGCTGGCATCATGGCATAGGCTGGCTGACTATCCAACCAAGTAGTTACCAGCCCACACACCCCAAAGGCCGGTGTAATGTTATACTTCCCTACTTCGTGAGATTTCCCTACCCTCGTCACTTCCGGTCGCACCGGACATGACGTGAGGAGGTGTGCAGCGCCGCGCAGGCGCACAACGACAGGTTAGGGAAATTTCACAGCAGAGTGCGCATGCGCCAGGAGCCTTGCCGGCGGTTAGGGTAGGGAAAAACTATGGGCCAATGCGCAGGCGCAGTGATCGGATGGATGTTCTCAGCTGAACACCGGCCGACACTGCGCATGCACCGGGAGCCTCACCAGCGGTTAGGGAAGGGAAAAATTACGTACGGGCCAGTGCTTTTTCCCTACCCTAACCGCTCGTGAGGCTCCCAGCGCATGCGCAGTGTCGGCCGGTGTCCAGCTGAGAAAATTAGTTTCCAATGTAGTATTAATAACTAAACAATTAAATAATAAACATATTGCATTGTCTACTTACCACCAGGACAATAAGATGATCTGGACTCTGGCTGCAGTCTGGCTCTGCGGACTCCCTTGTCACTCTCTTCCCCCCCCTTCCCTTGTCACTCTCATTATTCCCCCCCTCTCCCTTGTCACTCTCATTATCCCCCCCCCTCGTCACTCTCATTATTCCACCCCCCCCTCCCTCGTCACTCTCATTATCCCCCCCCCTCTCCCTTGTCACTCTCATTATTTCCCCCCCTCCCCCCTTGTCACTCTCATTATTCCCCCCTCTCCCTTGTCACTCTCATTATTTCCCCCCCTCCCCCCTTGTCACTCTCATTATTTCCCCCCCTCCCCCTTGTCACTCTCATTATTTCCCCCCCTCCCCCCTTGTCACTCTCATTATTTCCCCCCCCCTCCCCCCTTGTCACTCTCATTATTTCCCCCCCTCCCCCCTTGTCACTCTAATTATCCCCCCCCGTCACTCTCATTATTTCCCCCCCTCCCCCCTTTTCACTCTCATTATTTCCTCCCCCATCCCCCCTTGTCACTCTCATTCTACTCCCACCTCCACCTCTAGTGTAGCGTGGCCGAGCTCTGTTCGATCCGCGGTACAGGAGCATTTGTTTCCTGTACCCGGCCGGACTGACAGGAAGTGCACACTAAGTGAGCACTTCCTGTCAGTCCGGCCGGGTACAGGAAACAAAAGCTCCTGTACCGCGGACCGAACAGAGCTCGGCCACGCTACATTAACAGCACACAGCCGGCGGCAGGCAGGATTCTTTAGAGCGGTAAGCGCTCAGCCTCAGCCGCTCAGGCGGCGCAGCATGAGGGGCGCCGCCGGCCGCCCGAACTTATATAAGCAACTTTTTTTTTTTCTAAACCGCAAGGGGCGCCGGGCGCCCCCTGCTAAATACTGGGGAGGGGGAGATGGAGGTAGAGGGGGCGGGGGGCCCGCCACCAAGGGAGAACACAAGTGCCGTCTCGCCTGCCGCATATTACATTGCGAGCTGTCGGCCGCCCGGCGCCCCTGTTGCTATGGCGCCCTGTGCGGCCGCACAGCCCGCACACCCCAAAGGCCGGCCCTGCCTACTGGAAGGGAGTCTGTCAGAAGTTCTGACCCCTTAAAACTGCTGACATTGCTATAAAGGTGATGGTGTGGCAGTGACAGCATACCAGAGGTCATAGTTAAACGGTTTTCATGATTGAGAATATGATGGGTCTACTGACAGATTTCCTTTGCTAGTTACCTCAACTTAAGAAAGTTGCACTAGGTTTCAGTATGCAATCTTTATCCCTTCATGTGTAATACCCCAGACCTGAGGGTGCTACTATTGTAACTGCAATGGTTGGTAATGTAAATGTAATGTGATGTAATGACATGCTATAAAGCAAACACAAACACAATGCAACAGCATTCTGCTAACACAAATAATCAAGTAAATACAGTCGTGCCATACTCACTGTAGAAACTTTGCTAATGCTACATTATAGATTTGAGATTCTAGGCAAATGCATTGTGTATAAAAAAATTTACACCTGTCCGCCAACAACAAGGTGATCTCTTTAATACAAGACCCTACACTAAATACTACCTCCTCTGGTGCCATACAGCCCTCCATTAAATTGGGGAAAAGGCAATTTCCACATGCATGCTGAGCCCGCACCATATTATACCTATTTTGGTACCACAATGGCCTCCATTAAATTCAGGGAATGCAGGTTCCACATGCATGCTGAGCCCACTCTATATTATACCTCTCCTTGTGCCAAATAGCCTCCAATAAATTCAGGGAGAGCAGGCTGCAGCTTTATACTTTAAGTATTTAAAATCAGCCTATGGGACAGACAGGTTAGTTAGGAGTGCAAGCTCAATGAAGCCAGCCACAGGCACAGGTTTGTTTCCTAAAGTGATCACTTTGACACTGGGCGACAGGCACAAACAATTTTGTACAAAATATATTTGCCAAGAATCTCCCATTTATAATGTAGCATTAGCATTAGTACAGTTTATATAGTGAGTATGGCACCATTGTATTTACTTGATTATTTTTTGTTTGCAAAGTGCTGTTGCATTGTGTTTTATTTTGTGCTTTCGGCCATGGCGATGTGCACCTGCGCACTGGGATATGCTGACTAACCCCAATTTACTTTTTTGCAATGACATGCTATACACGTTGTTCACCAGCAGATGGGGTTTTGTTGGCAGTATTTGACAAGAGTAATTGGACTTGCCATCTCATTTCTCCCCTCTTGGTAAAAGTGGAATGATCCGACTTCCTGCCAATGGAGGGGCAGAGCTAGAATTAGGAGTTCAGAACATAGAAAGTGAGGAGTGAGAGAGCATGCAATCCAGCTCCCGCTGCTCCAGGACAGATCGATGGCAGAGTCGGCTCATCTAGGAGGACCTCATTGCCCCAGAAAGACTGCAGGGTCCTAGCCCTCAGAAGATTTGTAAACTACGACATAATTGAGTCAGCAGAGTAATCAAGCTATCAAGACTTCATTTCAAAGTGGTGGGAAAGGTATCAAGACACCATCACCGCAGTTCAGGACAGGCATAGCTAGAAGCCTTCATCATATAGTGGACACCTACAGTTACAGGCGGCAGAGTAAAGCAAAAAGGGAAGGAAATCCAAAGAGAGAGCATCAGCTAGCAAAGTTCTTAGTTTCATCTTCTGCCACATTGGCAGCCACCATACTGCACTTCATCATCTGGGGGGAGAGAAATTGCACTTTGTATGACCTGTTGCTGAATGTACTGCTATCTATTTTTTTTCACTCTGTAAAGAAAGACGTTATTTGTTCAACCATATTTGCTTGGTTTCTTTCATCATCACCTTTTGCACTACATCGAACCCCAGGGAGCAATGGCCTATACAGCCCCAGGGTGATCTGCTGCCTCTTCTGCAGACACTATTGTGGGTAGAATTTACTTTAAGGAATGAGGTCCAAGATATAAGGTTAGAGAAGTGGCATGAAGAGGCCATAACTCATTGTCTGGGGCCCAGATACTAGTGTTATCAGCCCTGAATACATAAAAATACATTCCTCTGCAAGTCATTGGTAAGATTTTCCAAACTGCATATTCTTAATGATCAATGCAAGAAACTTTTTGAGCCGTGGCCCCTCCTTGACCCCAGGTTTCTGATTAAAGTCATTTTACCTTATGAACTTGACAGCATCTATAAATCAGTGCTGAACTTCTTCCCGCTGGTAGCTTCTGCTATAACACTACATCGTTTTATCTCCGACACAGCAGAGCTCACTTTTTTTCTCTTTTCACTCTTCAGTCGATAAACCTTGGGTGAACCATCACTTTTTCGCGGCACATAATTATTCCTCAGTTCTTTGTTCTCAATTCTATTTTATCTATCAGTAAATCCATAACTTTGTTTTAGTCACATTCAGGACTTGTCAGGTGAAAATACAGACATTTTCTCAAGTACAAGTGAAGCAAATGAGATTACAAAATATTGTTTATCGGGTTGGAACTTAATATAAAGACTTATAAGATAACACTTTTTGGCCCTTTAGAGGATTCTAGAGTTGTCTTCTTCATCCCCCATAAATATACAGTGCCGCCATTTCTGCCCTAAGGGATATACTCTCCTGCCCTATATGCTGGATATACTTTGCTAATCAGACCCCAAAATAAATCCAGAACCCAGACAGACCCCTAATTAACTAAAGGCTATGGACACGTTCGGAGGCAAATTTTTGTTATTATTGCATTTTACCCTTTTTTTGGCCAAAAAATTGGTCTTTATTAAAAACATTGTGCCATTCTATCACAAAGGGTTAACTGTTTGTCTAGCTGTGTGATTTTTACTTTTTACTTTCACTTTGTGCCGATCATCTAATAACCCTCATCTCTAATTTACTAAGAGGTCGGAGACACTTATTTAAGGCCTGTATTACACCAATGGATTATCTGAAAGATTTTTTGACCAATCCTTGGTCAGATGGCCAATTACACACAGAGATCTTTTGTTATACACACCAACTATTAGTCTGATTGGACAGATATTGGACAGATAATCTGTTGGTATAATACAGGCCTAAGTGCAACGGGCCACTCCTCAGGGCCGATCGTGTCTCATGTTTTTAGAAATGCCGAGTGGTGATGCGGCCCTATTAGTTTTGTGTGTGTCACGGTGCTCCTACCTGGATACCGTCATTCCCCAGTATTAGGCTCTGAAGCAATAAAGGGGAGAGTAATCTGCCGCAAGTGTGAACGTAGCCTTAGTTGGTAGGTTATTTTTTATTATGTTCCGTATCCTTTCCCCTTAACTAACTATTTAAAGAGGACCTTTCATCGGTCCAAACATTGCAAGATAATTATCAGGCTACATAGAGGAACCCTGGGCATGCCTTTCTCCCTGGCTGGGAGCTCTGCGCTGCGATTGGACAGCGCTACAGCCTGGGAGAAGGAACGCCCAGGGTGAAACAGGGCAGACTCCGCCTAGTCAAACCAATTCAGTGAAGATACCGGAGGGCACAGCGGGCGAACGGAGCGGCACCCAGGGATAATAGCAAGTGCAGTGAGATCCCTGGGTGCCACTCTATGTAGCCTGATAATTATCTTGCAATGTTTGGACCAATGAAAGGTCCTCTTTAACTATCTAATTGTTTTGCCAGAGCTGGGCTCCGGCAGAAAGTGGAGGGGGAAGGGGGGCTGCTTTAGATGATGCTATCTCCTCAATGGTAGCAGCTGTAAACATCTTCCTCTGTACTGAACATATTGCTTTCATTCTGGTCATTATCTGAAAGCTTGGAATGTCAGCTTTCAAATAATACTAAGCCCATATCTCTAGCCGGTACCAAACCAGAGATATGAGCGGCTAAAGCAGCCGTCCCCCTCTTCCTCTGTCAGGCTGCAGGAGGAGAGAAAAAACTGTAAAAAAATATAGAAATGTGACATTATCATCACTGTAGTGACCCACTTAATAAAATGTTTACTAGAGATGAGCGAAACGAATTGACAAAGTGGAATTCAATCTGAATTTCAGGAAAAATTCAATTCGCACTGAATCCGAATTTCCTCATGCTTTGTGGTCACGAATCACATTTTTTCCTAAAATGGCTGCTGCACATGTAAGGACATGGAGCAAAAAACTCTGGGAACGAGGGATCACCCACAATGCCATGCATACAGCCAATCATCAGCAAGCGGGCCCTGTGATGTCACAGCCCTATAAATAGCCCGAGCCATCTTGGATTCTGCCATTTTCCAGTGTACTTAGTGCAGGGAGAGACGTCAGCAGGCGCTAGGGACAGTGCTAGGAAAGACTTTATTGTGCTAAAAAAAAAAAAACGATTTACAAGTTCGGGGAAAGCTTAGTCAAGGTGTAGGGAAAAGATAGGGAGGCATCCAGTGGAGTGTTTGGAGGAGGAGGAGAACATTCGAGCACTAGCAATGAGTAGAGAAATGGGTGGTTTTTCTACATAGGTTACAGGAGAGGAGGAGCAGGAGCAGCCAGAGGAGCTACGGGGCGATGAGGAAGATGAGGCAGGGAGACCTTCCGAGTCACTTGCGCAAATGGCCCGATGCATGCTCACTTACTTGCGTAGTGACAGTCGAATTGTCACCATTCGGCAGAGGGATGACTTCTAGCTCTCCACCTTGTTGGACCCTCACTACCGGTCCAAAATGGGAGCCTTTTTCACACCCACTGAAAGGGAGGACAAACTGAACTACTATCGAGACATCCTATGTAGTCAGTTGGCCGCAGCCATTGCCCATCCTCATGCAGGTCTGACCGGGGGTCCCTCTGCGCTCACATTCTACTGCCCTGGCTGCTGGGGGTGGGGAGGGGTGGGGTGGCAGGAGCAGTACCAGCTCCATCAGCAGCAACTTAAGTCTAGAGTCGCTAATGAGTAGCTTTCTTCACCCGCCTACTGAAGAAAGTACTCACCAGCAGCAGCAGGTAGACATAGAGCTGAACCTGAACCAGCAGGTTGTGGCCTACATGGAGTGTATCCTGCCACCCCACATCAAAGATCCCCTGGACTACTGGGCAGCCAAACTGGAGTTGTGGCCGCAACTGGCCGAGTTTGCCCTGGACAAGCTTTCCTGCCCGGCCAGCAGTGTGGCATCAGAGCGGGTGTTTAGTGTGGCAGGGGCCATAGTTACCCCAAGGAGAACTTGTTTCTACTGGCTACCTGCTTTAGCTACTATTCTGATTATGCCAACAGCCTGATGCCACACCTGCTGCTAGGTTCTCCTACTGTCAGCCACCATCTTCAGCTGGCACCATCTTCAGCTGGTATTGCCCCCAACTACCCACTCTGTCACTGGGCCACTCTGTGTTCTCCTCATGCTGCTGCCACCTCACCACTCTGTGGTCTCCTTATGCTGCTGCCACCTCAACACTATGTCACTGGACCACTCTGTGGTCTCCTCATGCTGCTGCCACCTCACCACTATGTCACTGGGCCACACTGTGGTCTCCTCATGCTGCTGCCACTTCACCACTCTGTGGTCTCCTCATGCTGCTGCCACATCACCACTATGTCACTGGGCTACTCTGTGGTCTCCTCATGCTGATGTCACTTCACCACTCTGTGGTATCCTCATGCTGCTGCCACCTCAGTACTATGTCTCTTGGCAACTATGTGGTCTCCTCATGCTACTGCCACTTCACCACTCTGTGGTCTTCTCTGCTGCCACATCACCACTATGTCACTGGGCCACTTGGTCACTGCTGTCACTTCACCACTCTGCGGTCTCTTCATGCTGCTGCCACATCACCACTTTGTGGTCTACTGATGCTGCTGCCACCTCAACACTATATCTCTGGGCCACTTTGTGGTCTCCTAATTCTGCTGCCACTTAACCTCTCTGTGGTCTCCTCATGCTGCTGGCACCTCAACACTATGTCTCTGGGCCATTTTGTGGTCACCACATATGGCTGCAACATCACCACTGTGTGGTCTCCTCATGCTGCTGCCACATCACCAGTATGTCACTGGTCCACTCTGTGGTCTCCTCATGCTGCTGCCACTTCACAACTCTGTGGTCTCCTCATGATGCTGCCACATCACCAATATGTCACTGGGCCGCTCGGTGGTCTCATCATGCTGCTGCCAAATCAAACCTCTTTGGTCTCCTCATGCTGCTGCCACATCACTACTATGTCACTGGACCACTCTGTGGTCTCCTCATGCTGCTGACACATCACCACTTTTGGTCTCCTCATGCTGCTGCCACCTTAATACTATGTCTCTGAGCCACTCTGTGGTTTCATGCTGCTTCCACTTCACCACTCTGTGGTCTCCTCATGCTGCTGCCACATCATTACTCTGAAGTCTCCTCATGCTGTTGCCACATCACCACTATGTCACTGGGCCACTTTTTGGTCTCCTCATGCTGCTGCCACATCACCACTCTGTGGTCTCCTCATGCTGCTGCCACATCACCACTCTGTGGTCTCCTCATGCTGCTGACACATCATCACTTTTGGTCTCCTCATGCTGCTGCCACCTTAATACTATGTCTCTGAGCCACTCTGTGGTTTCATGCTGCTTCCACTTTCACTGCTGCCACATCATTACTCTGAAGTCTCCTCATGCTGTTGCCACATCACCACTATGTCACTGGGCCACTTTTTGGTCTCCTCATGCTGCTGCCACATCATTACTCTGAAGTCTCCTCATGCTGTTGCCACATCACCACTATGTCACTGGGCCACTTTTTAGTCTCCTCATGCTGCTGCCACATCACCGCTCTGTGGTCTCCTCATGCTGCTGCCACATCACCACTATGTGGTCTCCTCATGCTGCTCCCACATCACTACTCTGTGGTCTCCTCATGCTGCTGCCACATTACTACTCCGTAGTCTCCTCATGCTGCTGCAACTTCACCACTACATCACTGGGCCACTCTGTGGTCTCCTCATGCTGCTGCCACTTCACCACTCTGTGGTCTTCTCATGCTGCTGCCACCTCACCACTATGTCACTGGGCCACTCTGTGGTCTCCTCATGCTGCTGCCACATCACCGCTCTGTGGTCTCCTTAAGCTGCTGCCACATCACCACTATGTCACTGGGCCACTCTGTGGTCTCCTCATGCTGCTGCCACATCACCACTCTGTGGTCTCCTCATGCTGCTTGCACTTCACTACTCTGCGGTCACCTCATGCTGCTGCCACCTCACCTCTATCTCATTGGGCCACTCTGTGGTCTCCTCATGCTGCTGCCACATCACCACTCTATGGTCTCCTCATGCTGCTGCGACTTCACAACTCTGTGGTCTCCTCATGCTGCTGCCACCTCAACGCTATGTGTCTGAGCCACTATGTGGTCTCCTTATGCTGCTGCTACTTCACCACTCTGTGGTCTCCTCATGCTGCTGCCACATCACCACTATGTCACTGGTCCACTCTGTTATCTCCTCATGCTACTGCCACTTCACCACTATGTCATTGGGCCACTGTGTGGACTTCTCATGCTGTTCCCACCCTCCTCACTTCATGACTGAGCCACTATTTTTGCGTTTTTGGCCTGGTTGACATCATCATTTATTTGACCCTTCTTCTGATCTGTCTAAATGAAGAAAAAATGAGACACGCAACAGATTCTGTCTGTGTAGCAGCTGTAAGGCCTGTATGGTGCCATCAGAATTGGCTTATGATTTGGTAGCCAAAAGCAGAAGTGGGTACAAAACACAGAAGACATACAAATATTCTATTCCAGTGTCATCTCTGTTTTGGATCCACTCCTGTTTTTTTGGCTTTAGCAATACTGATGGATTACTGACTAGCATTGGGTGAGCATGCTTGGCCGAATACTAGTACGGCTCGAGCATCGCGATGCTCGGCACATCGCAGTGTTCGGCCGCATACCGCCTATGCTCGAGCACAATGTTTGAGTCTCCTCCCCGCACTTTTATTGGCTGTTCGGCTCAGTATCAGGCCTCATGCACACGACCGGGGTGTGTTTTGCGGTCCACAAATCACGGATCCGCAAAACACGGATGGCGTCCGTGTGCATTCCAAATATCGCCAAGCCCACTTGAAGAGGACGTCAGGATATCTTGTAACCTGATTCTCAAACTCTGGAGCATCCACAGTCAGAAGAAGATGATGGTGGGGAACGGCAATTAGTGTTTCACGAGGTGGATGATGATGATGAGAAATGGTTGCCAATAAGTCAACCGCAATTAGTGTCTCAAGAGGTTGATGAAGAGGATGAGACACAGTAATCAATAACTGATGTTGTTGTTAGGTCAACAAGTCAGGAGGAGGACCAGAGTGAGGAAGTGCAAGAGGAGGTGCTGGACGATTAAGTCACTGACCCAACCTGGGAAGGTGGCAAGCCGAGCAAGGACAACAGTACAGGGGGGGAGGGATCCTCAGCACCAGAACAGGCTGGAAGAGGCAGTGGGGTGGCAAAAGGGAGAAGGCGTGCCACACCAAACAGGCCTGCAACTGTTCCCCGGAGCACCCCCTTGCGGCAATCTCTCTTGCCAAGGGGTAGGTGTTCTGCAGTCTGGCGCTTTTTTGAGGAAAGTGCGGACGATAAAAGAATTGTCATTTGCAACTTGTGCCATACCAAAATGAGCAAAGGAGTGAACACTAGCAACCTCACCACCACCAGCATGATCCACCACATGGCATCAAAGCACCCTAATAGGTGGGCCAAACGCCTGGGTCCACAATCAGTGTCTGCGGGTCACACCACTGCCTCCTCTTCCCCTGTGTTACTTACAGGACAATCCCCTGCCCAAGACACAGGCCCGGATGCCTCCCGCCATGCACCTGGACCTTCGCAAGCACCATCATCTAGCACATCCATTTCTGTGTCCCAGCGCAGCGTACAGATGTCTATACCCCAGGCGTTTGAATGAAAGCGCAAATACCCAGACACCCATCCACAGACCATAGCACTAAATGCGTACCTTTCCAAATTGCTGGCCCTGGAAATGTTGCCATTTAGGATTGTGGACACTGAGGCTTTCTGCAGCCAGATGGCGGCGGCAGTCCCTCGTTACGCAGTCCCCAGCCTCCACTATTTTTCATAGTGTGCAGTCCCAACCCTTACACCAGCATGTGTCCCGTGACATCACCCGTGCCCTGACCAACGCAGTTATTGGTAAGGTCCACTTAACGACTGACACATGGACAAGTGCATTTGGCCAGGGCCGCTAAATTTCCATGATGGCACACTGGGTGAACGTTGTGGAGGCCGGGAGCCAGTCATACACTAGGATGGCACAGGTGCTACCGACGCCAAGGATTGCGGGCCCTACATCCATCAGGGTTTCCGCCACCATGTACGTTTGTGGCTGCAACCCCCCCCCTCCTTCAGTGGGGAAGCGGCAACAGGCCGAGCTTAAACTGATCTGCTTAGGTGACAAACAGCACACCGCCGCAGAGCTGTGGCAGGGGATAAGAGACCAGACTGAGCTGTGGCTCTCGCCACTCAACCTACAACCAGGCATGGTTGTGTCTGATAATGGCCGTAACTTGGTGGCGGCTTTGGAGCTTGGCAAGCTCACACACATCACATGCCTAGCCAACGTGTTCAACCTAGTGGTTTAGCGGTTTCTCAAAACCTACCCCAATTTGTCTGAGCTACTGGTGAAAGTGCGCCGCGTGTGTGCCCATTTCCGCAAGTCATCAACAGCTTCCGCCGGTTTGGCAATGCTGCAGCAGTGCTTGCAATTGCCAGCTCACCGAATGTTGTGCGACGTGAGCACGCGCTGGAACTCCACATTCCACATGTTGGCCAGGCTTTGTGAGCAGCAGAGGGCAGTAGTGGAATACCAGCTGAAACATGATCGTCGCCTTTCCAGTCTGCTTCCGCTCTTCACAAGCGAGGAGTGGGCATGGATGTCTGACCTCTGTGAGGTTTTACGCAACTGTGAGGAATCAACACAGATGGTGAGCGGCGATAACGCTATTATCAGCGTAACCATCCCACTTCTGTGTCTACTCAAACACTCGCTGCTCATGGCCTTCTTCTGTGTCTACTCAAACACTCGCTGCTAAGGCCGATGCTTTGCATGGGGCAGAGGTGGAAATAGGGAAAGACAGTACACAGGGTGATTACCCTCAGTTCGTCTTCTCAGCGCAAATTGGATGAGGAGGAGCAGCAGGAGACGGTTGCCTCCGCTACAGAGGGTAGTACCCATGGAAGTTTAATGCCATCTGTTCAGCGTGGATAGGTAGAAGAGGAGGAAAAGGATGAGAAGATTGAGAGTCCTCCTCCTCCAGCGAAGTCTTGTCTGTTGGGACTCTGGCACACATGGCTGACTTTATGTTAGGCTGCCTTTCCCGTGACACTCGCATTATATGCATTTTGGGCAACACCGATTACGGTGAAATTCTCATCTCTCATTCCTGTGGTGGAGAGGACGAGGAAAACGGTGCAATACCAGAATGTCCTTGTAGAAAAATTGCTCCAAAAATTTCCAGCTGTCAACGATGGCTGCAGAGTCCGTAGTTCCTTGGCCAACCGAGGAAGGGAGACAAGGGGAACACACAGCAGTTCCAACAGAGGCAGGGCAACACTTTCAAAGGCCTGGGACAGTTTTATAACACCCCGCCAGCACCCTTAACCTGATGCCCGCCCTAGTGTCACAAGGAGAGAAAAATTTGGGAAGATGGTGAAGGAGTACGTAGTCGTAGCAGACCGTGTCAGCATCCTGAATGATTCCTCAGTGCCTTGCAACTATTGGGTGTCCAAGCTGGACATGTGGCATGAACTGGTGCTCTACGCCTTGTAGGTGCTGGCCTGCCCTGCCGCCATCGTTTTGTCAGAGTGGGTATTTAGTAGGGTTGTCCCGATACCGATACTAGTATCGGTATGGGGACCGATTCCGAGTTTTCTCGGCGGTACTCAGCCGCCGATACCCCGCCCCGATACATAAATAGAATACTTTTTTTTTTTCCCGCAATGAATATTTTTGCGGCCCGGCAAAGATGCAGCATCGGGAGAGAGGAGGGGCTGGAGTCCGTAACTATGGGCGGGGCCCGGTGCAGTCACTGTACTCTTACACCGGGCTCGCCGCTCACCAAAGTATTTATAAACGTGAATCCTTATCCTGTTATTAAGTTGAACTAACGCTGCCCTCTCCCATGTTCCCATGTTCCCCTGTATCCCCCTGTAAGCTTCAATAGCAGGCAGAGCAGACGGCAGCAGTAACGTCACTCACTGACGTAGAGCGCCTGCTCCGCCCACTTTATGAATGAAGCAGGCGGAGCAGACGCGCGACGTCAGTGAGTGACGTTACTGGTGCCGTCCGCTCTGCCTGCTATGGAAGCTTAAGTAAGTGCTGTGGGGATACAGGGGGATACAGGGGAACATGGGAGAGCGCAGCGTTAGTTCAACTTAATAACAGGATAAGGATTCACGTTTATAAATACTTCGGTGAGCGGCGGGGCCCGGTGTATTGGGGGACACTGTTATGAGGGGGATCTGTGGATGACATATAGCAGTGTCATCCACAGATCCTCCCCATAACAGTTCCATCCACAGATCCCCTATAACAGCACCATCCACAGATCCCCCACCAAATAACAATGCCATCCTCAGATCCCCCCACCCCATAACAATGCCATCCACAGATATCCCACCCCATAGCAGTACCATCCACAGATCCCCATAACAGTGCCATCCACAAATCCCCATAACAGTGCCATCCACAGATCCCCCATAACAGTGCCATCCACAGATCCCCCATAACAGTGCCATCCACAGATCCCGATAACAGTGCCATCCACAGATCCCCATAACAGTGCCATCCACAGATCCCCCATAACAGCACCATCCACAGATCCCCATAACAGTGCCATCCACAGATCCCCCATAACAGTGCCATCCACAGATCCCCCATAACAGTGCCATCCACAGATCCCCCATAACAGTGCCATCCACAGATCCCCCATAACAGTGCCATCCACAGATCCCCATAACAGTGCCATCCACAGATCCCCCATAACAGTGCCATCCACAGATCCCCATAACAGTGCCATCCACAGATCCCCCATAACAGTGCCATCCACAGATCCCCCATAACAGTGCCATCCACAGATCCCCATAACAGTGCCATCCACAGATCCCCCATAACAGTGCCATCCACAGATCCCCCATAACAGTGCCATCCACAGATCCCCCATAACAGTGCCATCCACAGATCCCCCATAACAGTGCCATCCACAGATCCCCATAACAGTGCCATCCACAGATCCCCCATAACAGTGCCATCCACAGATCCCCCATAACAGCGCCATCCACAGATCCCCCATAACAGTGCCATCCACAGATCCCCCATAACAGTGCCATCCACAGGTCCCCCATAACAGTGCCATCCACAGATCCCCCACATGACAGTGCGTCATCCACAGATCCACAGATCCCCCAAAACGGTCACATGACATTTAAAAAAAGTATCGGTATTCGGTATCGGTGACTACTTGAAAAAAAGTATCGGTACTTGTACTCGGTCCTAAAAAAGTGGTATCGGGACAACCCTAGTATTTAGTGCTGCTGGGGGCATAATAACTGATAAGCGCATCCGCCTGTCAACTGAAAATCCTGACAGGTTGACTCTTTTCAAAATGAACAAGACCTGGATTGCCCCTGACTTCTCTACTCCACCAGAGGAAAGCGGCTGAAAATAAAGGCACTCTAAATGTGGCTTTTATGGTGTATTGAATACACTGTATTCCCATGCACCCCTTCCACCACAAAAAAGGTATATGGTTCAATCTCCCTTTTCTCGTCCTCCTCCTCCATCATATCAACATGCTTATTAGGCTGCCCTCGCTCCTAATGTTAAAAGGGTTAGCTCAGCAGCGGACCCTCACCCATAATGTATTAGAGGGTCACCAGCAGGCCCTCACCCCTAAATTTTTAGATGGTCAGCTCGGCAGCAGGCCCTCGCCCATACTGTTGTAGATGGTCAGCTCGGCAGCAGGCCCTCACCCACAAATTTTTTTAGATGGTCAGCTCGGCAGCAGGCCCTTGCCCACAACATTTTTTAAATGGTCAGCTCGGCAGCAAGCCCTCACCCCTAATGTTTTAGATGGTCAGCTCAGCAGCAGGCCCTCGCCCCTAATGTTTTTGAGGGTCACCAGCAGGCCATCAATCATAATTTTTCAAGGGTGTGTATGATGCACTCCTTTATGTGTAATAAAGGTTGTATTGGAGTGCCGGTTCCTTGTAATTTTTGGCAGCCTTTACCTTAGTGCATAGGCTTTATGAGTGTAGGCGTCCCACTACCTGAACAATTGTACCACAATGTGAATGAGGCCCTCCTTTATGTGATATACAGGTTGTATCGGAGTGCCTCTTCCTTGCAATTTTTGGCAGCACTTGCACTTTATATACAAGTTAATATACAGAAAAGAATGTTTCCTAACAATTTTTCCTCTAAAATCGATTTTATCTTCGATTTGGTGCATATTATTGTCAGTCTGTAAAAGTGGTGTTCTACTCGGACAACATTGTTCCCAGCAGCGACCTGGGAGTCCAAGATGCATCCAGACATCCTCCCCATGCTGCTCCCGAACCATTTCGGTGGTGTTTCCATCAATTTCTGACCTTTTACTATGAACAATACACCCTCCCCTCTTCAGAGCAGGTGTGCCTGGTTTAAGTTCTCCTATTGACTTCCATTGCGCTCGGGTGCTCGGTAAAGCACCTGAGCATCCCGAGGAGTTCTACTCGAGCACCCGAGCACTTTGGTGCTCGACCAACACTATTACTGACAAATAGTGATGGACGAACATCGGCCGGGAAGTTTCGCGAACGCGATCAAATGTTGGTGAACTGCAAGTTCGCGGTTGGCCCCATTCACTTTAATGGCAGGCGAACCTGAAAAACCTTCAGGTCATATTTGCAGCCACCAAATACTTACTAGAAGTGCACAAATAGTCCCACAACATGGACAGTGACATACCAGAGAGGGATCAATGGCAAAAATGCCCACAAAAAATATGTATTTTAATCAGGGGCCATTTTTATGCATCTTAAAGGGAAACTCTCAAAAATGTGCCCTGCTAGAGCCTAGATAAATTTTATTTTAGGCCACGGGTCCCAAACATTAGGCATTCACCGAACAGAAAACATCAAGTGATTATGTGGCTGGAGGTATATTAGACGGTCAGTGGATATCAATTTTACTGCAGGCCAGTGGACTACAGACCCCAAAAATTATTAATTCACCGTACAGAAATGAACAATTGATAATGTGGCTGGAGGTACATTAAGCGGTCTCCCTATAACAATTTTACTGTTGGCCAGTTACATTAAAGGCACCAAAAATTATGCCTTCACCGTACAAAAAAGATCAAGTCATTATGTGGCTGGAGGTATATTAGATGGTCATTGGATATCAATTTTACTGCAGGCCAGTAAAAATACAGGTCAAATACATATGTTTAAAAGAACTAAAAATATTAAATTGGATTAAAAACATGGCTAATGAAATTCCCCCTCTTGAAAAAAAACCCAATGGTAATAGGTGAAATTCAATTAAACATGGTCGTCACAGGTGTTGAATTCCTCCGAGATCCATGCCTCATTCATTTTTAGAAATGTGAGGTAGTCCACACTGTCGTGAGCTGCGCTTATCGGTCACGATCCCCCCTGCTGCTGTGAACGTCCTTTCGGACACTCGACGAGGGGCAAGCCAAGAGTTCCATGGCAAATTGTGCCAGCTCTGGCCACAGGTCAAGCCTGCACACCCAGTAGTCCAGGGGTTCCTCGGTTCTCAGAACGTCCACATCGGCCGTTAACCCGATGTAGTCGGACACCTGTCGGTCTAGGCGTTCCCTAAAGGGCTGGATCTGGAGGGCGGCTGTCGATGGGTTGTCTGCAAGAATGATCTCATATCCAAAGTGACCAACACATCTTCAAACCGCCCTCTTCTTGCATGTGCGGTAGGATTGGTACCCACAAGTGTTTCTCTGTGGGTGGAAATTACTCTGCCAGCGCCCGCAACAGCAGAATGCAGCATCTCTTGCAGCAAGGCCTGGAAATGCTGCATTCTGACAGCCCTCTGTGATGCTACTAACATGTCCGCCATTTTGTGTTTGTACCGGGGGTCTAAGTACGTTGCCACCCAGTACTGGTCCTTGCCCTTTATGCTTTTTTTTACGGGGGTTCCTCTTCAAACACTGGAGCATGAAGGCCCCCATTTGCACTAAATTGGAAGGGGTGGAGTTGCATGGCTCCTGGTTATCACCCAGGAGAATGTCGTCCTTGGTCTCCTCCCCCCATCCACGGACAACACCAAGGATCCCAGAAAAGTTTAAAGCATGCTCTTTTTGCTCCTCCTCCGCCCCGGCACCGTCCTCCTCTTACTCCTCTTCAGACTCTTGCTGACTTGTCTCAGATGGAGTAGCCCCACCTGTAAATTCATTCAGCATTGCGACTTTCTCATCTTCCTGCTCCTCGACGGCTTGATCAATGACACAACGCAATGCACGCTCCAGAAAGAAGGCGTAAGGTACGATGTCACTGATGGCGCCCTGGCTGCGACTGACCAGTTTGGTAATCTCATCAAATGGCCGCAGAAGACGCGCATGAGTAGCCACTAGGGTGGTGAAAAAAATCCAAGCTCCCCAGAACCTGTCCTGCTCCAGAGTTCATACAGGTAGTCGTTAACGGCACGTTTCTGCTGGAGCAGCCTATCAAGCATATAGAAGGTGGAGTTCCAGCACGTCGGGCAGTCACAAATCAGATGTCTGACGGGCAAGTGGCGTCGCCGCGAAACCTCAGCAAGGTGAGCCATGGCCATGTAAGATCTTCTAAAATGGCCAGAGATTTTCCTGGCCTGCTGCAAGACGTCCTGGACCCTGGGGTATTTGGCAATGAATCGCTGCACAACTAAGTTCAGGACGTGTGCCATGCACGGCACGTGTGTCATTTTGCCCTGTTTCAGCACGCTCAGTAGATTGGCACCGTTGTCGCACAGCACTTTACCAACTGTTAAATTGAGCGGGGTTAGCCACTGATCGGCCTGTGACCGCAGAGCTGAAAGCAGTGCAGGACCGGTGTGGCTTATGGCTTCCAGGCACAACAGCCGCAGCACAGCATGGCAACGTCTTACCTGGAACAGTGGGCAGTAAAAGTTATGTACCTTCCCTGCCTGTGTTTGCAAGACCACGTGTCTGTCGTCAGATGTATCTTGGCACTGACACCATATAGTTCAGGGATTCCCTTTTTGGAGAAATATTTCCTTCTGGGGGACCTTCCATTGCGGTGTGCCAATGGCCACAATTTTTCTAAAGGCATCTGAGTCCACAAGCTGCCAGTTCCGACAAGCTGGCAGTCAGCCATTGGGCAAAAGGGGTTATCCGGCGTCATCAACTTTTTACGTTCAATCATTTGGGTCACGGAATCCTGCCTTTTGCCAGATAAACGTGACAACGGCACAGTGGAAGCTGGAGTGGAGGACAAATGAGAGGAGAGAGGAGAAGGAGAAGTGGCAGGATGTGGAGCGCCGGGAGTGTGGCTTTGGGGGTTCTGACAGTGTTGCTCCCATTGGGCTCGGTGAAGGGAGGCCAGGTGCCTTCTTAAGGCGGTCGTCCCTAGGTGAGTGTTGGGCTTACTGCGACTTATGTGTTGACAGCACAGTTTTCAGATGGCAACACTATTGTCAGCAGCGGACACGTTAAAAATAGCCCACACTGCGTAGCCATGTGCCGGCGTTCTGGGAACGCCAGATGTGACCGTCCATGGTGAATGGCTCGCTCCAGATACATTTGCAGTCTGCTTTTTGCCTCCTGTGCCCTGCGAGTTCTGCCTGCTTCTCATCCTTCTCCTCCCTATCTGCTGCTCTGACTCTCCCTCTGAACTCCCCTCCTCTTCCTCTCTTGTGGGCACCCACGTGACGTCCATCGACATGTCATCATCGTCACCTTCACCACCACTGACATTAGAGATCTCGGAGTAGGCAGCAACAGCAGGGACCAACCTTTCTTGGGCTGATCTTTGTACTGTCATCAGACTGCTGGGTGGCGGCCGTTGCTACCTCCTCTTCCTGATCCGATGCCAAGAATGGCTGTGCATCGGTAAGGTCTGGGAATGGATGGGAAAATAATTCCTCTGACTCGAGCGGAGGGGATATGGTGGTGTTGGTGGTGTCTTTGGGGGTGCACACAGCAGAGAGTGAGGAAGGTACAGATAAAGAGGATGAGGAGGGTGCAGAAGCGGAAGGCTGAGTGAGCCACTCAACCAAGTCTGGTGTGTCCTTTGACATAATCGCACGCACCTTCTCCAACTTCCCACTTAGGCTCCGGCCTGGAGCACCTGCCCGACTCCTACCATCCCTGCGGAATGGCCTGCCTCTTCCTCTGCCTGTCATTTTCAAAATGACCCTGTGACAAAGTCCCTATAGAAGAGCAGTATTTGTGGAAGCAGGTATATAGAACCCCTTAATGATTATTTGCTGGAAGCAGGTATACCAAACCCCATAATCAATTTTTTGGGGGGCAACAGGTATATCACACCAGTTGCAATTAGTTGTTCCAATAGCGTTTGTTCCTCTGTATAGCTGGGGTATCGCTGCAGAACTGCACATAACTGCTGCACAATAAAAATGCACTATATAGAAAGTATATTATAGGTATATCACACCTCTGCCTCAATCTGTTTTTTTGGGGCAACTGGTATATCACACCAGTTGTGCAATGGCCAGGTACGGGTGGATAATATTCTGTATTTGTCGTGACGCCAATTGCAGCGTGCGCAGGGTACTAACCCAGGGCCCTTGCAAGGTGTTATAATGCACGTCCCAGGTTAGAAATGCCAGAGTGGTGTAATGGCATATAATGTCTCTATAGCTTTGTGGTAGTGGTGTCACATTGTCTCTTACCTGGGTACGGCCGGACTCCTGGTTGAAATGTTGCTTTACTTGAAATAACTTGCATCCGAACAGTATACAGCTTTGGTCTCTTGGTCCCAGCAGGTTTTGGCAATATTTGGCAGGAATGAGTACTTCTGCTTTAAATGTGGAGCTTGCAGGATAATTCGTCTGCTTGATAGCTCTGTAACTGTGGCAGGATTCGCTTCTGCACTTATCTGAAACTTATGCTGTGTGGGGACAGACTAGCTGAGTAAGATATAGTCTTCTCCTAGGATTCTGGACTTATTTCACAGATGGATTCTCAGGGGATGCTTTCTTCCTGGAACTCTGGAGTTTTACTGTAGTTTCTGCTCTCTTCATCCAGCAGAGCTGAAGGTGCTCAGACTGGGTATATATAT
Organism: Bufo bufo; assembly: GCF_905171765.1. Taxonomy (NCBI): domain Eukaryota; kingdom Metazoa; phylum Chordata; class Amphibia; order Anura; family Bufonidae; genus Bufo; species Bufo bufo. Next base: position 692,297,783 of record NC_053391.1, read on the forward strand.
GGACATGTCTCAGCCGAGACTATGTCCTTGCTGTCTTCCCTAAGAAGGGGTTCTCCTGAATACTATCACACAGCCTTCCCCTACCCGGGGGTGGCTGGCACTCTGACTCTAACTTCCTTCTCCACCCATACTGCAGGATGTGGGACCAACCCACCTCTCCACAGAGGGGGAGCTAAGCTGGAATAATCCATTCCAGCTCAGATAAACTAAACACTAAGCTGTCCTTGCCAATGAGTTGCTGCTACCTGCTGGTAAACCAGGATAATTACATGAACAATTACATTTAACATAGTTTTATATGTACATTTCTGGAGGACATAATGTAACTTATATCAGATGACATTATAAGAGGCGCTTAGAAGATATTAGCGGGGTAGAGGAGTGTAGTAACGCAACTCTGGGGTGTTACAGTTGCAATTAGTTATTCCAATAGCGTTTGTCCCTCTGTATAGCTGCAGTATCTCAGCAGAACCGCACACAACTGCTGCACAATACAAATGCACTATAATATACCTTCCATGTTAGAAAGTATATTAAAAGGATATCACACCCCTCTGTACTGCACAGCTATCGATAGCACACCTATACCAGTCCTTAAAAGGACTTTTGTGGCCCTATTAGCTAGCGATTGGTGTCTCTATACTCTCTAACAGTCTGTCCCTGCTCCACACAGCAACCTCTCCCTACACTGGCAAAAGACAATGTAAAATGGCAGCCAGATCGGGGTTATTTATAGGGTAGGGGGGTGTCCATGCGCTGAAACGTCTCAATTGTCCTGTACCACCTGATGGATGTGTCATGGGTCAAAGTTCTGCACAATGCAAAAGAATATGGTGCCGGTGGACATCGCCATATGTTCGCCTGTTCGGCGAATCACGAATGAGCAAAGTTCGCCGCAAAACGACCGGCTGGTGAACCACAAGGCTATCTCTACTGACAAAATGCTGACCTAGTTAAGGCGAATGCTCCACAGACAGGATCCGTTTTTTGTAGGTAATTGTTCTGATGGATCAGAGGAAGGGCAAAATAATCAGTGAGGTCAACACAAACTTACTGCTGACCCCCTCTCCACTCTGTCGGGGGGGCTCTACTCGTATAATCATTTAATAGAACAGGTTCTGTAGACATCTATGTGGAATCAGCTGACGACGGTGTAAAAGGAATGCGCTTCTTCTTGACGCTAACATCGACCTGTAAGGCTGAGTTCATCCTTGAGTTATTTGGTCAGTTTTGGCTCTGTGACTGCCCAAATAAGTGAAGTGTGCAGTGATTCTAAGAGCGACGCCTGTCATCTACATGTCATACTGACTCACAGTATTATATCACTACCACAGCAGACTCCCTATGCCTGTTACTGCAAGGCACAGTGTTCTCTGCAGCCAGGAAATAGCCGTTTTTTAACGCGATTCACCACAAATAAATTCAAATCTAATTTAAACTTTTCTGAAAATTCAGCGAACCGACCAAATCAATTTTTGGAGAACGCCGTAAAAAAAATACCACAAAATGGGAGGCACTGGAAGTGAGAGGTACGTGCTGCTGTATAGCAAGTACAGTAGAATGCGGTGTGTGGGGGGAGGGGGGCAATTTAGAAAATTGGGCCATATGCATTGGGGCTTGGGCCCCGGATCTTTTGAGACCCTAGCAACGCTCCTGCCCCTCGTGATTCTCTGTCTGTATATGCAAGGAGTCATGGTACTCTATGAGCTGCTTCTCTTGGGAGACTCCTGCTGCAGGAGGGGCGGCCATTCCCCTCACTGGGACTCGACTAGACTAGAAATGACTATAGTTTACTTCTACCCTTCCCTTGGTAGGAAACAAGACTAGCTCACTTCTACCCAAAAAGGGAAAGGATGGATGGTAAGTTTCATTCTATCTAAAGATCTCTCTCTGCCAGATACACTGCCACCTGCTGGTGAACCAGGCACATTACATGTAATAACAGTTGCATAACAATATTATTAAAGGGGTATTCCCATCACAATGATCACTGTTAAATCTCTTAATGATTTGCAAGTGATCATTTTTCTAAATACATTTTATTACCCAATTCCCACCCTTTTTGAGAAGTCCCCTCTTACCTGATTGTTGTCTTTTGTCTCCCCTGGTTACGGCCACCTCTCCTGTCGAATTCCGCCGGGCCGCGCTTGCGAAGAAGACTCTAAGATTCTCTCCCGGCCGGGCTGCGCAATGTCCTGAATGCGCACGCCGCCGCGCATGCGCCATGATGACTTCTTCCTGGCCAGTATAGTACATAGGCGTGAACACGAACGCCGGCTCTGTACTATACAGGCCAGGAATAAGTCACCATGGCGTATGCGCGGCGGCGTGCGCGTTCAGGACATTGCGCGGCCCGGCCGGGAGAAAAACTTCAGTCTTTTGTGCAAGCCTCAGATTCAGGCCTCAGATCAGACCCTAAATTTAATCAAACCCCAGACCAGATGCCAACATTTATTCAGACGCCCAGACCAGATTTCAAAAACTAATCTGGAATCCAAGACTAAGGCCCCTTTCACACGAGCGAGTATTCCGCGCGGATGCGATGCGTGAGTTGAACGCATTGCACCCGCACTGAATACCGACCCATTCATTTCTATGGGGCTGTGCACATGAGCGGTGATTTTCACGCATCACTTATGCGTTGCGTGAAAATCGCAGCATGTTCTATATTCTGCGTTTTTCACGCAACGCAGGCCCCATAGAAGTGAATGGGGTTGCGTGAAAATCGCAAGCATCCGCAAGCAAGTGCGGATGCGGTGCGATTTTCACGCACGGTTGCTAGGAGACGATCGGGATGGAGACCCGATCATTATTATTTTCCCTTATAACATGGTTATAAGGGAAAATAATAGCATTCTGAATACAGAATGCAAAGTAAAATAGCGCTGGAGGGGTTAAAAAAATAATAATAATAATTTAACTCACCTTAATCCACTTGCTCGCGTAGCCCGGCATCTCCTTGTGTCTCCTTTGTTGAAGGACCTGTGGTGACGTCACTCCGGTCATCACATGGTACGTCACATGATCTTTTACCATGGTGAATCACCATGGTAAAAGATCATGTGGCGTACCATGTGATGACCGGAGTGACGTCACCACAGGTCCTTCAACAAAGGAGACACAAGGAGATGCCGGGCTACGCGAGCAAGTGGATTAAGGTCAGTTAAATTTTTTTTTATTTTTTTTTAACCCCTCCAGTGCTATTTTACTTTGCATTCTGTATTCAGAATGCTATTATTTTCCCTTATAACCATGTTATAAGGGAAAATAATACAATCCACAGAACACCGATCCCAAGCCCGAACTTCTGTGAAGAAGTTCGGGTTTGGGTACCAAACACGCACGATTTTTCTCACGCGAGTGCAAAATGCATTACAATGTTTTGCACTCGTGCGGAAAAATCGCGGGTGTTCCCGCAACGCACCCGCACATTTTTCCGCAACGCCCGTGTGAAAGAGGCCTAAGGGCTGTTTCACACGAGCGTGACGGATTAGGTCCGGATGCGTTCAGGGTGCGTTCAGTGAAACTCGCACTATTTTGCAAGCAAGTTCAGTCAGTTTTGTCTGCGATTGCGTTCTGTTGTTCAGTTTTTTCCGCGCGGGTGCAATGCGTTTTGATGCGTTTTTCACGTGCGTGATAAAAAACTGAAGGTTTACAAACAACATCTCTTAGCAACCATCAGTGAAAAACGCATCGCACCCGCACTTGCTTGCGGATGCAATGCGTTTTTCACGCAGTCCCATTCACTTCTATGGGGCCAGGGGTGCGTGAAAAACGCAGAATTTAGAACATGCTGCGATTTTTACGCAACGCAGAACTGATGCGTGAAAAACAACGCTCATGTACACAGACCCATTGAAATGAATGGGTCAAGATTCAGTATGGGTGCTATGCGTTCACGTCACGCATTGCACCCCCACGGAAAACTCGTCCGTGTGAAAGGGGCCTAAGGCCGAGAGCGGTCCGTGGTATGCCGGGCTGGATTCTTGTTCAGAGCAGGAGCGCACAGCGTTATTAATTGCTATGACGCCGTGCGCTTCATGTCGCCGCTGCACTACAGTAATACACTATACGAGTGTATTACTGTAGTGCAGCGGCGGCATGAAGCGCACGGCGTCATAGCAACCAATGACGCCGTGCACTCCTGCTCTGAACAGGAATCCAGCCCGGCATATCAGGGACCGCTCTCGGCCGCGGAACACAGTCGTGTGCATTCGGCCTAATTCAGATCTCAGATCCAACCCCAAAATTATTCCAGAACAGGGCAGAAGCCTACAGCAAAAAACAAACTTACACCAGATCCTAAAGCAAGCCCCAAAAATATTGCAGAAATGATAACAGACCTCTAAATAAATTCCAACCCCAGATCAGATCCCAAAGGAAATCCAGACCCAAAACTAACAATTGTGTGGACATAAAAACTCCACTTCATGTTGACATTTTTATGGCCTCTCAATCATGAAACATGAAACTGTACATATTTGATATAATATGCCACATTTATTACATTTACAATATTGGCAAAGTAAAATTTGTGGCACAGCAGATCGCCACAAATTCGTGACCTAAGACTGTAGTGATACACAGAGTTTTGGTAGTCATTTCCAGACTTTTCTTGGTCATGGCTGGGAACCCTTGGAGGAAGGCCCACACATGCGACACCCAGGACTATGTTGCTTCAAATAGTCTCACTCCGTAATCTCAATATTTACCCATTCTCTCTCACTAACAGACCCTGATCTCCAGGGCTCAATCTCTCTGATAGACCCTGTTCACTCATCTGTTCAGAAGGCAGACTTACTAAAAGACAGTCAGACCACCCCTCAGGTCCACTGCAAATTTAGTCAGTCCAACAGTTCGGCAGCCTCCCCTACATGGCCCTGACTCTAAATGGCTTCCGCTATGTGAACCCTACCATTGTATACTCCACCCAGTCCAGTCTAGTATGGGAGTCTCTAGATATAGGGACCAGGCCGGGTGATTGGTGAGGTGCCCTGGGTGTTGAAAGTTTAGCGTGCCTGTGGCAAAATCCCTTACAGTTCGTGACGCCAGTGCCGGTAATGGTGGCACACCGATTTGTTAGGAGGAATAATGGAGGTACACACGATTGTAGTGAACTAGAATTCCTCTTTACTGAGCAGTTCAACTATATACAAGCTTCAAACAGTTCCATAGGAAGTAGATTTGGTAACAGGCAGGCTTTACATAAATGGCAGGTAGAATCCTAGCAACATAACTCAGAGGGAATAAACTCACAGATCAGGCTGTACTTTCTGCAGAATCCTGTTTGACTTTCTCCAAGGCCCGAATGCCTAATAGCTGGCTTTATCCTTGGGTAGGGAAACCTTCCTCTGGTATAAATCCTCTTGCTGTAAATAAACTTCTGCCTTTCAGCTTTCTACTTGGCTGGATACAATTAGCACTGCTCTGTACTTGGCTAGATGCAGGATAACTTCAGGAGGAACCTTCTTCTCCTGGACGCAGGTTAGGAACCTGGGCTATCTAGCTGCATGTTAGAAGCTGGACCTCAGCTACTGCCTGGCTGAAGTCACCACTGGCCTCTCTCTCCTCTCCCTGGACTGGACCTGTCTATATGTACTAGGGGGTTCCCTAGCTCCCTCTACAGCTTAGGAGGAGAAACTACACCCCTAGCAGGCCTGGTACACAGGAAATAACATGAAAATATGCATTACAATGCAATACCAAACACCATGACCATGTTCCACAGGAGGTGGAGAACAACATGACCCAATTGACCCTTGAGTAGTGCCCACCCTTACGTAGTGGGACACTACACAATTCTATCCACCCTCAGACCACCATTCATTAGTTTGTTAGCTCACCATCCACACCATAACACATGCTCCAGACCCCGCTTAGCTGAACCAATCCCCACTAAGGACCCACTCTCTGCAGGGTCTTGTTTCTCAGCTCCACTGAGATCCATGTCAAGACTCCCAACCTATGGTTTCCACCTCTGCAGCTTTCAGTCTCCCTTGCTTCCACACAGAAGGACAAGATTGTTCCTATCACATGCACAGCAGTCAAGTCTAGTGCCTGACGTGGATCCTCTGCAATACTAAAAAAGATACTTGGACAGTCCATAAGCTGCACATGGGGGTACTCAGTTCACCTCACATTTAAGCCGCAAGCCAACTCCTAGTTGCACCCCGAATTGCAATTGCCTCACAATCACAAATCCCCAGGAATAGTAGAAAAAGCTTTCATGAGAGGTTTTTCACTCTATGAGGGCCCCAATGATCGCACTTTTCCATTGCTTTCAACTAAATTTCTCTTTTCTAGGTTCGTTCCCTTTTAAATACATTTTAATATTAATACATACAGTATATAATTTTGGATGATCCATTTTTTCTGCTCTACTGTAGGATGAAGATATGAATTGTTAAACACGTAACGGCCGGATATTAGTACAGTCAGATATTCTTAGTAACGTCAAATATTAAAAATCGGGGAATTGAGATTTAATCAGGCATAAGACATTATAAAGCGATGGGGGTGGCTGTTCTCAAAAGTTTCAGACTTTTTCATTAGAACTTTCTGGAAGTTTGACTGTTTTCCCTGGAGATATCTAGATCTACATTCCATGAGATCAGATAAGAGTGAAGAGGGAAGGAGAGACATGGTCATGATTTCCTTCAGTTTGCTGTCCGAGCCGTGTACCTTAAAGGAGTTGTTCAGGATAAGAAAAAATATCTGCCTTCTTGGTTGTGACTGGTATTGTAGCTCTGCTTTATTCATGTTGTACCATCCACTTAAGGATTAGAAAACATGGCTCCTTTCATTCAGAAACAGCACCACATCTGTCCACAGGGTGTGTGTGATATTGCAGCTTGGCATCCGAATGCTGCAACCCCTTCAAACAGCCGATCTGTGGGGGTTCCACGAGTTGTACTCCCACTGATCAGATATCGATGACCTATCTTGAGGATGCAATTCTAGATGCCATCCATAAACAGGTGTGGCGCTGTTTCTGGAAGAAGGCAGCCATGTTTTTCTAATCCTGGACAACCTCCTGTATCCTGGACTTAAAGGGGTTACCCAGCCTAGGAGCTGACCAACCTCACGCTCTGGGTTGGGCAGCTCCTAGGCCACACACAATTCCTTTAGGTCCCAAAAACCCTTTAAAGGGGTTATCCAGATTTAGAAAAACATGGCTGCCTTCTTCTGGAAAAAGCACCACACCTCTCAATGGGTGTTGTCTATCTCAATTTAAAAGAACTGAGCTGCAATGGCACCCAAAACCTGTGGGCAGGCATTGTGATGTTCTTGGAAAGTGGCCATGTTTTTGAAGTCTTGTAAAATACCTTTAAATGATGTGTATTCATTATTACTTCTTCCCTTTACTCTTTTCCCCAGCTGGCCGAAGACGACAATTTTTGTGCAGAATTTTTTCGATAGTTGTGGGTCATACTTTGGTCAAAGCTTTCTCCATCGGCCGTGTTCGCAGCTTTACAACATGGGAAAATTTATGCACGGAAATAAAAGATTCACTTAACAACATTGTTTCGTTCCACCCGCAGAGAAACATAATTAAGACTTGAGAGGCACTTGAGTTTATTTCTGCCATCGTGCCGGTGACAGGTAATCACCCGAGCTGTGAATCAAAGGGTAATCCAACAAGGAAGGGATCGCTGACACAAAGTGCAGAGCATCATTCTTACCAAGGTCTGAGAAGAAATTGGAAGAAAGAAGAAGCTGATTTATGTTCACCTCAGCCGAAAGCAGTTTTAATTCCACGACTTCTATTAATCATTTGCGGTTTGATCAGGACTGCGCAGGAGCGGAGTAAAAACATCCATCAGATAAAACCTAAGCAGCAATAATTCACCTATCGCTTCTCAATCATCTGTTTTATGCGAAGAGCAAACAAGAAGGAGACAAAGGTTCGAGGAGCTTCCACTCTGACGTGAATGTAGACTCCATTGTGTTCATTGATAATGGGTTTATAGTCACCTTTTTGACTTAGTGGAAAAGGATGAGCGGCAACAAGGACATAGAGGGATCTTGTGAGAATGGTAAACCTTCCAGCAATTATTATGGTTGACTTGATTTTCTTCATTGTCGTTACCTATCCCTCTATTCCTGTCATTTGGGTTTTGTTTCTCGGCAGATGGTGGTGACAGGGTTGACATTGAAAACCTGTGACTGCCCCTTTCATGGTTATAGAATGTCCATGGAGGATAGTGACATAGCTGCCAAATGTACTCACCAATGTAATAATAATTACAGAGACCAATGGCTGGAACCACAGCCAACAAACTCAAAACAACAACCTGTCATCATATACCTCTCTGGTTAACAGAGACTAAGGCTACCTCTAGGTATTCACCAGAGCCAACCGCAAGGCCGGATGGAGTTGACTGCTAGGGTCCCAGGTTGCACCTGCAGAGTAAGGTGATAGAAAACAGATGCAAGTCCGGAGGTAGCGGACCTAACTACATTAAAATCAAAGCAGATAGGATAAAATTAACTCCCGTCAAAAGGAGGGTACAGATATAGATAAACCAGCAGACGAGATTTTAACCAGAACAAACCAAAGTCCAAACCAGGAGAGGTTAATCAGTGGAATAAGAAAAGGTCAGTACACAGAAGATAAGAGAGCAGGTCTTAAGTTCAATCACAGAAACACAAATGATAGCCAGGAGACTATACGCAATCATAGACACTGACCTGCCTAGACTTCTTGTAGGCCACAGAACCAGAGCCCTGAATAGCTTGGCATCCCAAGTTTTTGATTGGACGACAAGCCAGAGCTTGTCTGTTTGAAATAGCAACTGTAAGAGAATGGCTATTTGACGTTTGCATACTTGCAGCGGGCCGGTCCCGCGCTAGGGATCTCTTCTACAAGTGTTATGTGAGTTTTTGAAAGTTTTTGTTGTGACGCCAGTTGCATTTCAGCAACGAGGGAATGAATCCCCCAATGTAGAAGGTGATGGTGGAACCCAGGTGTAGAGTGGTGTAAGGGTTGCCTATAGTGTCTCTTTAGGTGCGGCTTTGCACTTGTCACGGTGCTCCTACCTGGATATCCAGAACACCAAGCGTGGTCGTCCACTGCAGTGAAAAGGGTAGTTGAATGGTGGTGAAGATGAAATAAACTGAGTCCAGACTTCTAGTGAAGTAGTTAACAGCTTTACTTGAATCAACTTGCATCATGAAACAATCTTCCAAACTTTATCTTGGTTATCAGCAGATTTTAGCTTAACTTTTGGCAGGCAAACACAATCAGCCCTGCTACATCTGTACTCTCTCAGCACTGCTATGTTGACTGGATTAAATAGAACATTTTTCCTTTTGCTTTCTGCTGTAGGCTGCAACTTAGCTTTGTGTAGTCTGACTCTGTCTTTATCTTGCTTTGTATCTTTGTCTTTGTCTTTATTCAGGGAATCTTTCTTCCTGACTTTGGAGGCACTCGGCTTAGGCCTCTGGGCCCAACAGAACAGGCAGTGCTCTGCTGGCTGGAACATAACCTTCCCCTTACCAGGGGTAGACCAGAATTCTTGCAAAACCTCTCCCCCGGGAGGGGAAGGTAGACACAACCTTTCCCCTTGAAGGAGTAGCTTAGACTGACCTTCACTAACTAAACTAAAAACTTCTTCCTCTCTAGAGAGGGCTGGGATGGACCAAAAAGGCTCCATTCCAGGATAATCTAGCTCTGCCAATATTGCCGCCATCTGCTGGTGAACCAGGCACATTACACTTCAACGGTTATTTGCAAGGACATATACATACACATTTTGCAGGATATGGAAATAAATACACATTGTGACACAGGATGCACCATTAAAGATAGTGGGGGCCAGACAAAGGTGGTAATGCCGCTCTGGGGCATTACATATGCCGTCCCCTGTCTCCCTCGGACTGGCCATACAACAGCCACCCACGCTGCTCCTGATCTCCCCAGCATTGTAGCACCGACTGGATTGGCTGCTACTGGGCGGAGAGATAGATACCAGTGGAAGTCAGGTAATTTTATAAAAACAAAGTCCTTTTTTAAAGGTATTGGTGCACACTATGAGTGGCATATTGACAGAACTGGCTTTGGCAGAGAGTAGCCTCTCTGAAACCTACAGTGGCATTCTAGGGCAGGCTGAATGGCTTCCACCCTGAGGACCACACGGTACCACCCAAATTCAACAAATCTTATGAACTGTAATATCTGTGTTTTACATGGAAGCCCCTCTTATGGTCTGGGGTCTAATTTATTTTAAGATCTGGTCTAGGCTCTGTATTCATTGTGCCATCTGAGTAAATTTTAAGGTGTGTTTTGAGGTCTAGACTAGACTTGTGGCCTGGGGTCTGAAATTATTTTGCAGCTTGCTCTGGGGTCTGAATTAATTGTTGGGTTCTGGTGTGTGAATTAATTTTGGCATTTGGTCTGAGGTATGAATTAATATTTAAGGTCTGGTGTGGTGTCGGAATTTATTTTTGGAGTTTATTCTAGGGTATGGGTTAATTTTGGGGTCTGCTTTGAGGGCTGGTCTAGGGCTCTGGTCACCTGGATTAATTTTTTGGATCTGGTTTAAGGTATTGCATTAAATTTAGTCCACAGAACAGAATTGTTTCGACCTCAATAGTGGCCATCTATGGGGGAGATCTTGTCTTGGGCTCTCCCTTGGATCCATGTTTGTCTTCTTTGGATTGTGTTTCGAGATTTTTTTATACTTGGTGTTGTTGCTGTGATCTTGGAGTCATTTTGGTTTATTATTATCCTAAGTCTTCTGCTTTTTGAGGAGCCCTAGAGCCTTGGAATTGGCTTTATTCCTTCTTAACAATCCACCTCTGTGGAATAAGGTAGACCAAATGAAAAAACTCATCTCTGACAAACTTTTCACTGTAATGTCTAAAATCAATCTGTGGTTAATCAAACCAATCCAATTCAATTTGGTCTCTAGGCTGGTTGGAGACACTTATTTTTTTTATATACACTCAACAAAAATATAAACGCAACACTTTCGGTTTTGCTCCCATTTTGCATGAGCTGAACTCAAAGATCTGAAACATTTTCTAAATATTGTTCACAAATCTGTCTAAATCTGTGTTAGTGAGCACTTGTTTGCCAAGATAATCCATCCCACCTCACAGGTGTTGCATATCGAGGTGCTGATTAGACAGCATGAATATTGCACAGGTGTGCCTTAGACTGCATCACACATCACAATGCCACAGATGTCACAAAGTTTGGGGGAGAGTGCAATTGGCATGCTGACTGCAGGAATGTCTACCAGAGCTGTTGCCCATGCAGTGAATGTTCATTTCTCTACCATAAGCCGTCTCCAAAGGTGTTTCAGAGAATTTGGCAGTACATCCAACCGGCCTCACAATCGCAGACCACGTGTAACCACACCAGCCCAGGACCTCCACATCCAGCATCTTCACCTCCATGATCATCTGAGACCAGCCACCTGGAAAGCTGAAGCAACAATCGGTTTGCATAACCAAAGAATTTCTGCACAAACTGTCATAAACCGTCTCAGGGAAGCTCGTCTGAATGCTCGTCGTCCTCATCGGGGTCTGGACCTGACTGCAGTTCATTGTTGTAACTGACTTGAGTGGGCAAATGCTCACATTCGATGGCGTCTGGCACGTTGGAGAGGCGTTCTGTTCACGGATGAGTCCCGGTTTTCACTGTTCAGGGCAGATGGCAGACAGCGTGTGTGGCGTCGTGTGAGTGAGCAGTTTGCTGACGTCAACGTTGTGGATTGAACGGCCCATGGTGGCGGTGGGGTTATGGTATGGGCAGGCGTATGTTATGGACAACAAACACAGGTGCATTTTATTGATGGCATTTTGAATGCACAGAGATACGGTGACGAGATCCTGGGGCCCATTGTTGTGCCGTTCATCCACGACCATCACCTCATGTTGCAGCATGATAATGCACGGCCCCATATTGCAAGGATCTGTACACAATTCCTGGAAGCTGAAAACTTCCCAGTTCTTGCATGGCCAGCATACTCACCGGACATGTCACCCTTTGAGTATGTTTGGCATGCTCTGGATCGGCGTAGACGACAGCGTGTTCCAGTCCCTGCCAATAATCTGCAACTTCGCACAGCTATTGAAGAGGAGTGGACCAACAGTCCACAGGTCACAATCAACAACCTGATCAATTCTATGCGACGGAGATGTGTTGCACTGCGTGAGGCAAATGGTGGCCACACCAGATACTGACTGGTTTTCTGCCCCCCCCCCCCCCCCCCCAGTAAGGCAAAACTGTGCACATTTCAGAGTGGCCTTTCATTGTGGGCAGTCTAAGGCACACCTGTGCAATATTCATGCTGTCTGATCAGCACCTTGATATGTCACATCTGTGAGGTGGGATGGATTATCTCGGCAAAGGAGAAGTGCTCACTAACACGGATTTAGACAGATTGGAGAGTAATGGGTCTTTTTGTATGTAGATAATGTTTCAGATCTTTGAGTTCAGCTCAAATGGGAGCAAAACCAAAAGTGTTGCATTTATATTTTTGGTCAGTGTATATTCTGCAAATGCCTTTGTTGTGCTGACAGGGCAATGATAGAATAATCTCAGTGTAACCAGCACTGACAGGTTAATTCTGAACTATGCTGACCCTCACGAGAGCACGGTCATTATGTCTTCTCTCGACACTAATACTCTCTCTTTTTTCCAGGCTATCCCTCAAGAAAATCAATAAAGGTGACTCAGAGGTCACGCCTCCGGTGTAATTAGGGGACTACATACAGTACATTCAGCTTCCTTGCTAACAAAAGTCATTTTTTGAAATCAACACAAATGATATTATCACTTATCAGAAATTTATTTTACTAAAGATTTTTTTAGGGGGAGAGCGACTGGGTTACATTGATCCAGCAAGGTGGCAGTTAGTAGATTCCCTTGATTTCTCAATTGATTACTCATATAATGCGTGCTGTCTGTATCTCAATTATAGAGAAACACAATGTAACCAGTCGTACTCTCCATGTATGTTACCGAGCACATTGAGCAGCATCCACTGTGGAAGGAGAAAAAGTAAGAATTTAATAACCTGTAGATCCACCTTTAGCAACAAATTTTCACAACATAGAGGAGGAATTGTGGATCGTTCCTCCCTGCAAATGCGCTTCAGTTCATGAATACTTTTGGGATGCTTTACATATACAGCACTTTTGAGGCCATGCCGCAGGCTGGGGCGTATACAGATCTCATAGGGTCCCATAGCAAATCTTTGTATGGGCCCCCTATCCCACCTAGTCTGTCAGTATGCGTGGATTAGATGAGCAAATTTATTTTTATATATATGCAGTGCCTTGCAAAAGTATTTACCCCCTTGACTTTTTTCATATTTTGGTACACTACAGCCTTAATTTCAATGTTTTGTTAATCTGAATTTTATGTGATGGATCAGAACACAATAGTCTACGTTGGTGAAGTGAAATGAGAAAAATATATAAATAAAACTATTGTTTAGAAATAGAAAACAGAAAATTGTCCTGTGCGTGTGTATTCACCCCCTTTCTTAGGAAGCCCATAAAAAACTCTGGTGCAACCAATTACCTTCAGAAGTCACATAATTAGTGAAATGATGTCACTTGTGTGCACTCTAAGTGTCACGTGATCTGTCATTACATATACACACCTTTTTTGAAAGGCCCCAGAGGCTGTAACACCTAAGCAAGAGGCATCACTAACCCAACACTGCCATGAAGGCCAAGGAACTCTCCAAACAAGTAAGGGACAATGTTGCTGAGAAGTACAAGTCAGGGTTAGGTTATAAAAAAATATCCAAATATTTGATGATCCCCAGGAGCACCATCAAATCTATCATAACCAAATGGAAAGAACATGGCACAACAGCAAACCTGCCAAGAGACGGCCGCCCACCAAAACTCACAGACCAGCACAGAGACCTAAGGTAACCCTGGAGGAGCTGCAGAGTTCCACAGCAGAGACCGGAGTATCTGTACATAGGACAGCAATAAGCCGTACACTCCATAGAGTTGGGCTTTATGGCAGAGTGGCCAGAAGAAAGCCATTACTTTCAGCTAAAAACAATAAGGCACGTTGTGAGTTTGCGAAAAGGCAAGACTCCCAAAGTGTATGGAGGAAGGGACTCTGGTCTGAGGAGACGAAAATTGAACTTTTCGGCCATCAAAGAAAACGCTATGTCTGGAGCAAACCCAACACATCACATCACCCAAAGAACACCATCCCCACAGTGAGACATGGTGGTGGCAGCATCATGCTGGGGGGATGGGACTGGGAAACTGGTCAGAGTTGAGGGAAAGATGGATGGTGCTAAATACAGGGATATTCTTGAGCAAAAACCTGTACCACTCTGTGCGTGATCTGAGGCTAGGACGGAGGTTCACCTTCCAGCAGGACAATGACCCCAAACACACGGCTAAAGCAACACTTGAGGGGTTTAAGGGGAAACTTGTAAATGTGTGGGAATGGCCGAGTCACAGCCCAGATCTCAATCCAATAGAAAATCTGTGGTCAGACTTAAAGATTGCTGTTCACAAGGGCAAACATCCAACCTGAAGGAGCCGGAGCAGTTCTGCAAGGAGGAATGGGCAAAAACCCCAGTGGTAAGATGTGGGAAGCTCATAGAGACTTATCTAAAGCGACTTGGAGCTGTGATTGCCGCAAAAGGGGCTCTACAAAGTATTGACTTTAGGGGGGTGAATAGTTCTGCACATTGACTTTTTCTGTTATTTTGTCCTATTTGTTGTTTGCTTCACAATAAAAAAAATAAATAAAACATCTTCAAAGTTGTCGGACATGTTCTGTAAATTAAATGATGCAAATCTTCAAACAATCCATGTTAATTCCAGGTTGTGAGGCACTAAAATACGGAAAAAAAAAGTCAAGGGGGGTGAATACTATTGCAAGGCACTGTAATTCATTTCAGGAAAAATTATATTCAGGTACGACTACTATGCTGTTCTGGCTCTGGGAAATATATATGCATTGTCTGGGAGGTAATCTTTATCATTATGGAGAACTCCTAGTATGCGTAGTATTTGTGCGGAATATTGTAGGCCAGGCAACACTCCTCTGGGTTTCTGAGAAAGATATTTAAAGTGATACAAAATTTTTAAAAAGAACTGCAACCATCTCACACAGATGTCCTTTCGTGAACGGAAATGGAAGTTACCACCTAAACAGGAGCATCTTCTGAAAAGAAGGTTTGAAGAAAATCTCCATGCAAGTTCACTGCTAGAGATGTCGCGAACATAAAATTTTCCGTTCACGAAAGGCGAATGCGAACTTCCGCGAATGTTTCGCGAACGGGCGAACAGCCATAGACTTCAATAGACAGGCGAATTTTAAAACCCACAGGGACTCTTTCTGGCCACAATAGTGATGGAAAAGTTGTTTCAAGGGGACTAACACCTGGACTGTGGCATGCCGGAGGGGGATCCATGGCAAAACTCCCATGGAAAATTACGTAGTTGACGCAGAGTGTGGTAAGTTGAATTCGCAATGTGATTAATATAACCTGTATTAATCGCATTGCGAATTCAACTTAGAGCTAAGTTCCTAATGGTTGTATTGCTAGAATTGACGAATATAACGAATACAGCACTATATTCTCAATCTTCGTTATATTCTACCAATACAACCATTAGGAACCCAGCTCTAAGTTGAATTCGCAATGCGATTACAACTTAGTCAAATTTGTGACACTGCAGCTTCAGAATGAATCGAAGATGGATGCTGTCCTTGCTTTTTGATAGGAGGTGGGAGGGTCTGGGATGGCGGGTATGCTGATTGGCTGGAATGTGTCTGCTGACTGTGAGGTACAGGGTCAAAGTTTGCTCAATGATGATGTATAGGTGGCGGACCGAACATCGTATATGTTCGCCCCCGGCGCGGCGAACGCGAACAAGCCATGTTCGCCGGGAACTGTTCGGGACATCTCTATTCACTGCAGAGAAACATGGTGAAAGCAATGTCCTTATGTGGGGCTGCATGAGTGCTACTAGTGTCGGGGAGCTGCATTCGTTTGCAGGATCATAAATTCAAAGATATACTGCTCTATATTGAAAGAGAAGATGCTACCATCAATCTGTGCCCTTGGTTGTTGAGCCCTTCTCCAACATGACAATGATCCAAAACACACATCTAAGGCCACTGTTGCATTTCTGAAGAAGAACAAGGTGAAAGTGATTCAGTGGCCAAGTATGTCTCTTGTTCTGAACCCAACCAAATACTTCTGAGGAGACGAGTTGTGCATCACTCTCCATCCAGCATTCAGGCTCTAAAAGAGGTCGTTCTTGAAGAATGGAAAACGATAGATGTTGCAACATGCCACCAAAAATACTACATGTAGTCATTTTTGATGTGAGGTGTATTCATTTATGCATCAACTAATTTGAGTAAAACTGAAGATTTTGAAATCAAAGTTGTATTATTAGCCTTACTTTCATGTTATGGGTAGGGTTGAGCGAACCCGAACTGTAAAGTTTGGGTTCGTACAGAACTTTAGGATTTTTGGACCCCGGACCCGAACCCGAACATTTCAGTAAAAGTTTGGGTTCAGGTTCGGTGTTCGGTGATTTCTCTGCGCTTTTTGAATGGCTGCAGCCAATCAACAAGCGTTTAACTCTGTGCCCTTAGAAGCCATCACAGCCATGCCTACTATTGGCATGGCTGTGATTGGCCAGTGCAGCATGTGACCCAGCCTCTATATAAGCTGGAGTCACGTAGCGCTGCACGTCACTCTGCAGTTACTAGTGTAGGGAGAGGATGCCGCTGGTGATTTCAGGGAGAGAATAGGACAGAATCTTTGCTCAAAACGTGACTCTAACTCAGCGATCTACATACATTGTGTTGTGTGGGTGCAGGGCACAATTTTTTTTATCCTGCCCTGAGCCCAGTGACCGAAAAAAACTTACTGTTATAAGTCAGTTAGGTGGGCGGCGGCGGCCATTTTTTTTTGCAAGCTCAGTGCACCAGCACTGCATCTGAGCTTTTGGGACATTGAAAACCACTTTTTTGGGGGAAATTTACAACATCTGGTGCATTTGGAGGCTTAGTCAGTGTGCAATTTAAGCTAGAAATATAGCCATCATTTTATGGGTTTTTAAAAACGCACTTTTTTGCCAAAAATCCTAATCTGCAAGTGTTAAATTCAAGTTTAATATATACAGCTTTCATATTCTGTTACCAAAAAAGCACTTTTTGGACAATCTTCAACATCTGGATTAGTCAGTGTGCAATTTAAGCTAGAAATACACCCATCATTTTCTTGATTTTTAAAAACACACTTTTTTGCCAGATTCCACTATTTTTCTGGCCTTGCAGCATCAGCACGTGTGAAATTCCAGGGTTATATACTGCTGTCAAATTCAGTTATTAAACAAACACCCGTTTGGGAAAAAAAAAAATTGTTCGCAGCCTTTGCTGCAGATGTCATTGTGAGATACCGCCTTTACATACTGTCTTTCTATTCAGTTATTTGAAATAAAGCCATTTTGGTTACAATTCTTTGATAGCGTCCTAGTGTGGATCAGGGCGTGTGAGATACACCCTTTAAATACAGGGGTTCTATTCAGGTATTTGAAATACCGCCATTTGGTGCACAAGTCTTTAATTGAGGCCTAGTTTGGTTCAGAGCGTGTGAGATACACCCTGTATATACAGGGTTTATATTCTTCTTTTAAAAAAACACCCTTTTTGGGGCAAAATACACAATTTTTCAGGCCTTGCAGCATCAAGACGTTTGAAATTCCAGGGTTAGATACGGCTGCCATATTCAGTTATTAAACAAACACCCGTTTGGGCAAAAAAAGTTTATTTGGCAGCCTTTGCTGCACATGTCATTGTGAGATACACCCTTTATATATTTGGGTTATATTCAGATATTTGAAATACCGCCATTTGGTGCACAAGTCTTTAATTGAGGCCTAGTGTGGGTCAGGCTGTGTGAGATACACCCTGTATATACAGAGCTTTTATTCTTCTATTAATAAAACACCCTTTTTGGGGCAAAATAAGCAATTTTTCAGGCCTTGCAGCATCTTGACGTTTGAAATTCCAGGGTTATATACTGCTGCCATATTCAGTTATTAAACAAACACCCGTTTGGGCAAAAAAAGTTTATTTTGTAGCCTTTGCTGCATATGTCATTGTGAGATACAACCTTTAAATACAGGGGTTCTATTCAGATATTTGAAATACCGCCATTTAGTGCACAAATCTTTAATTGAGGCCTAGTTTGGTTCAGGGTGTGTGAGATACACCCTTTAAATAAAGGGGTTTGATTGAGGTATTTGAAATTCCACCATTTTGTGCACAAATCTTTAATTGTGGCCTAGTGTGGATCAGGGCGTGTGAGATACACCCTGTATATACAGGGGTTCTATTCAGGTATTTGAAATACAGCCATTTTGGGCGAACAAAATTAAAAGAAGGCCTAGTCTGGTTCAGGGCGTGTGAGATACACCCTTTAAATACAGGGGTTTGATTCTTTTATTAATAAAACACCTTTTTTTGTGCAAAATACGCAATTTTTCAGGTCTTGCAGCATCAGCATGTTTGAAATTTCAGGGTTATATACTGCTGCCATATTCAGTTATTAAACTAACACCTGTTTGGGCAAAAAAAAATTAGTTGGCAGACTTTGCTGCAGATGTCATTGTGAGATACAGCCTTTACAAAGTGTGGTTCTATTCAGGTATTTGAAATAAAGCCATTTTGTGCACAAGTCTTTAATTAAGGCCTAGTGTTGGTCAGGGCATGTGAGATACACCCTTTAAATACAGGGGTTCTATTCAGGTATTTAAAATACAGCCATTTTGGCAAAACTAAATTAAAAGAAGGCCTAGTCTGGTTCAGGGCGTGTGAGATACACCCTTTTAAATACAGGGCTTCTATTCAGGTATTTGAAATACAGCCATTTTGGGCAAACAAATTTAATTGAGGCCTAGTCTGGTTCAGGGTGTGTGAGATACACCCTGTACATACTGTCATTCTATTCTACTATTAATTTAACACCCATTTAGGGCAAGATCCTAAATTCAAAAAATATGAGGAGAGCGTCAAATAAGGGATATGGCCCAGGTCGTGGTGCTGCTGGTGGAGCTCCTGTTGCAGAGAGAGGACGTGGCCGACCTGTGCCAGCTACACGCACAAGTGAAAACCCTTCCTCAGGTGCGAGTAGGTGACAGAACCTGTAGCGGTATTTGCTCGGGCCTAATGCGGCTCTACGAATGGTGAGGCCTGAACAAGTACAGGCAATAGTAGATTGGGTTGCTGACAGTGGATCCAGTTCCTTTACATTGTCTCCCACCCAGTCTCCTGCTGAAAGACCACAGTTAGCACCTGCAGCCGATGTCCATCATTCTTTCACCTCACTCCCTTGCAAATCAGCCAAGCATTCTGAGCCCCAAGTCATGGAGCAGTCTCTTCTGCTTTTTGATGACTCTGTTAGCAGAGTTTCCCAGGGCCATCCACCTAGCCCTGCCCCAGAAGTGGAAGAGATTGAGTGCACCGATGCCCAACCACTTATCTTTCAAGATGAGTACATGAGAGGACCATCGCAGCACGCCTCGGATGATGACAAAACACAGGTGCCAACTGCTGGTGCTTTCGAAAGTGTGCAGACCGACAAGGAAGGCAGGGGTGAAGACTGGGTGGAAGATGATGTGGATGACGATGAGGTCCTCGACCCCACATGGAATCAAGGTCATGCGAGTGACCTATGTAGTTCAGAGGAAGAGGCGGTGGTCGCACAGAGCCACCAGCACAGCAGAAGAGGGAGCAGGGTGCAAAAGCGGAGCGGCCGTCCTCTAGACAGTATGCCTGCTACTGCCCACCGCAGCAAGGGACCTAGCACACCAAAGCCAGCTCCAAGGAGTTCCCTGGCGTGGCAGTTCTTCAGACAATGTGCTGACGACAAAACACGAGTGGTTTGCACGCTGTGCAATCAGAGCCTGAAGCAAGGCATAAACGTTCTCAAACTGAGCACAACCTGCATGACCAGGCATTTAAGTGCAAAGCACGAGCTGCAGTGGAGTAGACACCTCAAAAACCAAGAAAGGTCTCTGGCTCCTCCTGCTTCCTCTTCTGCTGCAGTCTCGGCCTCTTCATCCACCTCTGGAGTGACAGTGCCACCTGCCACCCCGCAAACAGATGATCTGCAGCAACACCAACACCTGGGTCACCAAGCATCTCCACAATGTCCCACGGAAGCGTTCAGTTCTTCATCTCCCAAGCGCTGGAGAGGAAGAGGAAGTACCCCCCTACCCACCCGCGAACCCTAGCCCTGAATGCCAGCATTTCTAAATTACTGGCCTTTGAAATGCTGTCATTCCGTCTGGTGGAGACGGATAGTTTTAAAAGCCTTATGGCGGTGGCTGTCCCACAGTATGTCGTGCCCAGCCGCCACTACTTTTCCAGGAGAGCCATCCCTTCCCTGCACAACCAAGTAGGGGACAAAATCAGGTGTGCACTGCGCAACGCCATCTGTGGCAAGGTGCACCTCACTACGGATACGTGGACCAGTAAGCAGTTTGCCTCCTGTTGCTTCCTCCTCCTACTCTGCTTCCTCATCCTCTACCAGCTCCTCATCCGGTCAGCGTAACACCTTTACCACCAACTTGAGCACAGCCAAAGGTAAACGACAGCAGGCAGTTTAAAAACTTATCTGTTTGGGGGACAAACCCCACACCGTGCAGGAGCTGTGGACAGGCCTTGAACAACAGACCGATGAGTGGTTTGTGCCAGTCAGCCTCAAGCCCGGCCTGGTGGTGTGCGATAATGGGCAAATTTCGTAGCAGCTCTGGGATTAGCCGGTTTGACGCACATCCCTTGCCTGGCGCATGTGCTGAATTTGGTGGTGCAGAAATTCCTTAAAAATTACGGCGATATGTCAGAGCTGCTGCATAAGGTGCCGGCTGTCTGTGCGCGCTTTCGGCGTTCTCACCCTGCTGCTGCTCGCCTCATATGCGACGTGCCCACAAGGTGGAACTCCACCTTGCACATGCTGGCCAGACTGTGCGAGCAGCAGCAGGCGATAGTGGAGTTTCAGCTGCAGCACGCACAGGTGAGTCGCTCTGCGGAAAAGCACCACTTCACCACCAATGACTGGGCCTCCATGCGAGACCTGTGTTCCTTGTTGCGCTGTTTCGAGTACTCCAACAACATGGCCAGTGCCGATAATGCCGTTCTCAGCATTACTATCCCACTTCTATGCCTCCTTGAAAAAACGCTCCTGGCGATGATGAAAGAGGATGTGGCACAGGAGGAGGAGGAGGAGGAGGAAGAGGGATCATTTCGTAGGGTTTCCGGCCAGTCATTCCCAAGTGGCTCCGAGGGTGGGTTCCTGCACCCACAAACACCAGGTTCACAATTGTCCAGCCAGGGCACAGTTCTGGAGGATGACAAGGTGGAGGATGAGGAGGAGGAGATGGAGGAGGAGGAACCATGTTCACAGCAGGGTGGCACCCAGACCAGCTCATGGCCATCACTGGTGCGTGGCTGGAGGGATGCAGAGGACACAGACGATACACCTCCCACAGAGTGCAGCTGCCTCTGGGCAGCCTGGCACACATGAGCGATTACATGCTGCAGTGTCTCCGCAACGACCGCCGAGTTGCCCACATTCTAACTTGTGCTGATTACTGGGTGGCCACGCTGCTGGATCCCAGTTACAAGGACAACGTACCATCCTTAATTCCCTCACAGGAGCGTGATCGTAAGATGCGCGAGTACAAGCTCACGCTGGTAGACGCGCTGCTGGTGGCATTCCCACCTGACAGCGGGGGCACAGTGGAAGCACAAGGCGAAGGCAGAGGACGAGGAAGAGGTCGCCAACGCAGCTGGGGCACTGCCAGCACCTCAGAAGGCAGGGTTAGCATGGTCGAAATGTGGAAAAGCTTTGTCAGCACGCCACAACAACCAGCACCACCAGCTGATATGGAACGTCTTAGCAGGAGGCAGCATTTCACCAACATGGTGGAGCAGTATGTGTGCACACGCCTACACGTACTGAATGACGGGTCTGCCCCCTTCAACTTCTGGGTCTCCAAATTGGGCACATGGCCTGAGCTTGCCCTTTACGCCTTGGAGGTGCTGGCCTGCCCTGCAGCCAGTGTATTATCTGAACGTGTGTTTAGCATGGCAGGGGGCGTCATTACAGACAAGCGCAGCCGCCTGTCCATAGCCAATGTGGACAAGCTCACGTTCATTAAAATGAACCAGGCATGGATCCCTCCGGACTTGTCCGTACCTTGTGCAGAATAGACATGTATACCGGCACTAACCAGCCATTGTTATACTGCAGCGCAATTGCTCATTCTTGAATTTTGGATATTTCACACTCTTTTAGAGTGTACCCTAATTTTAAAAAATTAAATTAAAACCAAAAACCTGTGTTGGCTATCTCGTCCTCCTCCACCGCCGCTTCCACCTACACCGCTACGTCCACCGCCTCCTCAAACTCCTACTCCATATGGAACTCCACCTCATAAATCAAATTTTTTTATTTTCATTTGTACGTATTTTATTTTATGTCATTTCACCACTTTGTCAGTTACATTTTCGGTTGAAATTCACCAATTTTTGGGTGTATAGTACCACTGCTATACCGATTAGACAGGTTAAAAAAAATTAAAAATTATCATTTACATTTTCTAGTGAAATTCACCAATTTTTAGGTGTATAGTACCACTGCTATACCTAGTAGACTGGTAAAAACTAAATTAAAAAAAATTGTCAGTTACATTTTCTGTTGACATTCACAAATTTAGGGGTGTGAAGTACCACTGCTATACCTAGTAGACAGGTTAAACAAACAAAAAAAATTGTCAGTTAAATTTTTTGGTGAAATTCACAACTTTTTGGGTGTAATGTACCACTGCTTTACCTAGTAGACAGGTTAAACAAACCAAAAAATTTGTCCGTTACATTTTTGGGTGAAAATCACAAATTTTTGGCTGTAATATACCCCTCCTCTACTTAGTTGAAAGCTTAATAAATTTCAATAATTTTTCTTTTACTTATTCGGGTGACAATAAACAATTGTTTTCTATCATAGACCCCTGCTCTACCAAGTAGACAGGTTAATACATTTCTGTAATTTTTCTGTTACATTCTTGGGTTGACATTATACAATTTTAGACGTGAATAAACCCCTGCTCTGCATAGGTGACGGGAATAAAATTTTAGAAATGCTTCTTTAATTGATGCGCGCCACCTCCTTCGATTTAATGCTTAAACTTTAACAAGTTGTACCACATTTGCACTTCAATACTTTGTTCCACATTTCCGCTTTACTATTTTGACCCACATTTTGGCTTCTGTAATTTGTCCCACATTTGCGCCTCAATTATTTTCCCATATTTCCGCTTTACTCTTTTGGCCCACATTTGGGCTTCTGTATTTTGGCCCACATTTGCGCCTCAATAACTTTTCCCATATTTCCGCTTTACTCTTTTGGCTCACATTTGGGCTTCTGTAATTTGTCCCACATTTGCGCCTCAATAACTTTTCCCATATTTCTGCTCGATCCAATTTTTTAAAAATAAATTTACCTCCCTTAAATTTGTTCTCTTTTTCTTACGCTCCCTCTCCGGCGTGGAACCCTGATTCGCCAATAACCGTGATCAACATGGTTGATAGAGAAGATATCCAAATAGATGATGGATGTCACTGGGGCACCTATACATAGGTGACAGGAACATAAATTAAAAAAAATCGTCAATTACATTGTCAGGTGACATTTTTAAAATTTTGCCGGATAGAAACCCCTGCTCTGCATAGTTGACAGGGAATAACATGTAATAAATTCTTCATTAATTAATGCGTGCCACCTCCTTTCATTCAATGCTTAAACTTCAAAAGTTGTCCCACTTTTACGCTTTAATAATTTGTCCCATATTTCCGCCCTATAATTTTAAATTTGAAAAAATTAATCCTCCCTTGGATGTGGTCTCTCTTTCTCACGCTACCTCTCCGGCATGGAACCCTGATTCCCCACTAACCGTGATTACCATGGTAGGCGCATAAAGGAACATCGAAAGTTGATAGAGCAGATATCAAATTGGTCCTCGTGAACATCACAGAGACGTGCGACATGGTGGGGCAGTAGGTGTGCACACGCCTACACGAACTGACTGATAGGGGTCAGCCCCTGCAACTTCTGGGTCTCCAAATTGGGCACATGGCCTGAGCTTGCCCTTTAGCCCTTGGAGGTGCTGGCCTGCCCTGCAGCCAGTGTATTGTCTGAACGTGTGTTTAGCACGACTGGAGGAGTATATTTCCCAATGTTTTGGGGTGTACCCTAATTTAAAAAAATAAATTTAAAACCAAAAAGCAGTGTAGGCTACATCCTCCTCCACCGCCGCTTCCACCTACACCGCCACATCCACCGCCTCCTCAACCTCATACTCCATATGGACCTCGTCTTCCTAGATCAAGATTATTATTTTTAATTTTTACGTATTTTATGTTATTTAAAGTCATTTCCCTATCCATTTAATTGCAGAGCACTTGCCATGCTCTTAACCACATTTTGATGCCATTTGTAGCCCTCTAGCCCTTTCCATGACATTTTTACAGCCATTTTACTGCTCAAAAGTTCGGGTCCCCATTGACTTCAATGGGGTTCGGGTTAGGGGTCAAGTTCGGGTCCCGAACTCAAACTTTTTTCTGAAGTTTGGCCGAACCCATCGAACCCGTCGAACTCGAACATCCAGGTGTCCGCTCAACTCTAGTTATGGGTTAAATAAATGTTCTATGAAACTCAGTCTTGTCAAAATTTTGGAAAGTTTTCTTGTTTTCAGTGAGATATTAATTAGAATTTTACTTTTCATTTATGCTGAGCATTGTGTAATGTTCTAATTAGGGATAAGCAAATCGATTCTACCAATTCTGAATTTGTCCCAAATTACCCCAAAAATTTTCATACTAATGAACCTGAATTTTTTTGTGAGTTGATTCTGGCGAATCAGAGATTTGCCTACCTTTGGGTTTCTAAGACCGATATTCAAATTATCTTTCCTTCCAAAAAGAAAAGAACACTAAGCCTATCTGATGGCAGCAGATGTAAGATGCTAAAATTTGCATAAATGTTTTCTAGAAAGATTGAGCACCATTGAAAATACTGCAGTACTCCTCTTGCATACTTGTTGGTCTCCCTAATGAGAAAGATCAGACCCAAGAGTACCCCCAAGGCCACAAGGATAATTAGGGTAATTTTCTAGAGTACTTGCTTCCTTTTGGAAACAGAACTGGCTTGCAGAAGTCACCATTGATTGTATGGAAATGAGAAAACTCAGTTTACTGACTTCCCTCCTCTCCAGCTTAGTTTTCCACCAGAAGAATAATGGATGACTTTGGTGAGAGCTATCACTCTCATGTCACAATACTTATAATATTTAGAAGAAAAACATTGGTATATAGAGGGAGATATAAAGGATCGAAGAACGACCACAAAGGAGTGTCTCCTGCTTCTTAGGTGACATCTGGAGAATGCTTGTGTTCTTACAGCTTAATGATGCAGCGTTAGCCCTCTCATGATTGGATCTCTTTTGCCCCCCATGGGCCAGGCTTGTATATAGATCCATGAAAAAGTTGGGGGTAAGGGCATAAAAAAACCGAACTTGTGTAAAAGTACAACTCCCTTCATGGCCTGACAAATGAGCAGAGCATGCTGGGACAGTGGTACCACACCTCAGCAGGAGCCATAAAATCCTACATTAATTCAGACTCCTGACCAGACCCTGAAATTAATTCCCACCTCAGACCCCCAAAAATAAATTCCCACCCCAGACTAGACCCCTATATTATTAGGCACCAAACCAGACCCCTAAATTATCAGACCCTAGATGAGACTCCAGATCAGATCTCTAAATTACCAGACCCCAGACCAGACCTCTAAATGGTTAGATCCAACCCTAGAACGAATTCAGACAACCGATTAGAACTAGTGTTGGGCGAAGTGAATTATTAGAGGCGGAATTCTGGCAAAGTTTAGGAAACCTTCAAATTTCAACAAATCCGAATTTCCTTGTGTTTCGTAGTAGCAAATCCTTCTAAAGGAATCCCATTTGCAAAAACTGTCTGAAGTCTTCTACTATGTGAGTACTGAGCTTGAGGATAACATTTTAGAATTACAGTAAGGACTGACACATAAATTAGCTGAGCAGTAGATTAAATATTCAGAATCTGTTACCCTTGTTGGAGACCAGGATTAACCTTCAGTGATGACCATAGTACAGATATTTACAGGTAAAGGCCATTTAAATATTTTTTAGGAAGCGTACCTGGTTCTGTCTTGGAGTTCAAAGTTCTGTTCAAAGAGCTTCCATACAGATGAATGTGAATATTTCAACGCAATTAGTCCTTCAGTTTACAAGTCGTCTGTTTTCTAGGTGGTTTTGATCTACAGATCCCACTACACCATCACCTCACTCCCTCGGGCCACACTTACCCTCAGAAAACAATCAAATATTTATACCAGTCACCGAAAACTGTCACAATAATAACAAGACGAGAGAACAGAGCATGCAAATGATGGGGATGAGGTCGGAGAGCCACAACGCTAAGGGCAAATCTACTCCAACCAATGAGAAGCTCATTTGTGGCGATTTATATATATTTTTTTTTAACCACTTCAGGAGCGGGCCACTCTATATTTTTGTGTTTTTTCACTGTTTACTCCCTACTAGAGTTGAGCGAACACCTGGATGTTCGGGTTCGAGAAGTTCGGCCGAACTTCCCTGAAATGTTCGGGTTCGGGATCCGAACCCAACCCGAACTTCGTCCCGAACCCGAACCCCATTGAAGTCAGCGGGGACCCGAACTTTTCGGCACTAAAAAGGCTGTAAAACAGCCCAGGAAAGAGCTAGAGGGCTGCAAAAGGCAGCAACATGTAGGTAAATCCCCTGCAAACAAATGTGGATAGGGAAATGAATTAAAAAAAAAAAATAAAAAATTAACCAATATCAATTGGACAGAGGTCCCATAGCAGAGAATCTGGCTTCACGTCAGCAGAGAATCAGTCTCTTCATGCCATAGCAAAGAATCTGGCTTCATGTCAGCAGAGAATCAGTCTCTTCATGCCATAGCAGAGAATCTGGCTTCTTGTCAGCGCAGAATCAGTCTTCATGTCATAGCAGAGAATCAGGCTTCAAGTCACCCACCACTGGAACAGGTCACTGTCACATATTTAGGCCCAGGCACCCAGGCAGAGGAGAGGGGTCCCGTAACAGAGAATCTGGCCTTATGTCAGCACAGAATCAGTCTTCATGTCATAGCAGAGAATCAGGCTTCACGTCACCCACCACTGGAACAGGCCACTGTCACATATTTAGGCCCTGGCACCCAGACAGAGGAGAGAGGGCCCGTAACAGAGAATCTGGGCTTATGTCAGCACAGAATCTGTCTTCATGTCATAGCAGAGAATCAGGCTTCACGTCACCCACCACTGGAACAGGCCACTGTCACATATTTAGGCCCCGGCACCCAGACAGAGGAGAGAGGTCCCGTAACAGAGAATCTGGCCTTATGTCAGCACAGAATCTGTCTTCATGTCATAGCAGAGAATCAGGCTTCACGTCACCCACCACTGGAACAGGCCACTGTCACACATTTAGGCCCCGGCACCCAGGCAGAGGAGAGAGGTCCCGTAACAGAGAATCTGGCCTTATGTCAGCACAGAATCAGTCTTCATGTCATAGCAGAGAATCAGGCTTCACGTCACCCACCACTGGAACAGGCCACTGTCACATATTTAGGCCCCGGCACCCAGACAGAGGAGAGAGGTCCTGTAACAGAGAATCTGGCCTTATGTCAGCGCAGAATCAGTCTTCATGTCATAGCAGAGAATCAGGCTTCACGTCACCCACCACTGGAACAGGCCACTGTCACATATTTAAGCCCAGGCACCCAGGCAGAGGAGAGAGGTCCCGTAACAGAGAATCTGGCCTTATGTCAGCACAGAATCTGTCTTCATGTCATAGCAGAGAATCAGGCTTCACGTTACCCACCACTGGAACAGGCCACTGTCACATATTTAGGCCCCGGCACCCAGACAGAGGAGAGAGGTCCCGTAACAGAGAATCTGGCCTTATGTCAGCACAGAATCTGTCTTCATGTCATAGCAGAGAATCAGGCTTCACGTCACCCACCACTGGAACAGGCCACTGTCACATATTTAGGCCCCGGCACCCAGACAGAGGAGAGAGGTCCCGTAACAGAGAATCTGGCCTTATGTCAGCACAGAATCAGTCTTCATGTCATAGCAGAGAATCAGGCTTCACGTCACCCACCACTGGAACAGGCCACTGTCACACATTTAGGCCCCGGCACCCAGGCAGAGGAGAGAGGTCCCGTAACAGAGAATCTGGCCTTATGTCAGCACAGAATCTGTCTTCATGTCATAGCAGAGAATCAGACTTCACATCACCCACCACTGGAACAGGCCACTGTCACATATTTAGGCCCCGGCACCCAGACAGAGGAGAGAGGTCCCGTAACAGAGAATCTGGCCTTATGTCAGCACAGAATCAGTCTTCATGTCATAGCAGAGAATCAGGCTTCACGTCACCCACCACTGGAACAGGCCACTGTCACATATTTAGGCCCAGGCACCCAGGCAGAGGAGAGAGGTCCCGTAACAGAGAATCTGGCCTTATGTCAGCACAGAATCTGTCTTCATGTCATAGCAGAGAATCAGGCTTTACGTCACTCACCACTGGAGCAGGCCACTGTCACACATTTAGGCCCCGGCACCCAGACAGAGGAGAGAGGTCCCGTAACAGAGAATCTGGCCTTATGTCAGCACAGAATCAGTCTTCATGTCATAGCAGAGAATCAGGCTTCACGTCACCCACCACTGGAACAGGCCACTGTCACATATTTAGGCCCCGGCACCCAGACAGAGGAGAGAGGTCCCGTAACAGAGAATCTGGCCTTATGTCAGCACAGAATCTGTCTTCATGTCATAGCAGAGAATCAGGCTTCACGTCACCCACCACTGGAGCAGGCCACTGTCACACATTTAGGCCCCCGGCACCCAGACAGAGGAGAGAGGTCCCGTAACAGAGAATCTGGCCTTATGTCAGCACAGAATCAGTCTTCATGTCATAGCAGAGAATCAGGCTTCACATCACCCACCACTGGAACAGGCCACTGTCACATATTTAGGCCCCGGCACCCAGACAGAGGAGAGAGGTCCCGTAACAGAGAATCTGGCCTTATGTCAGCACAGAATCAGTCTTCATGTCATAGCAGAGAATCAGGCTTCACGTCACCCACCACTGGAACAGGCCACTGTCACATATTTAGGCCCAGGCACCCAGGCAGAGGAGAGAGGTCCCGTAACAGAGAATCTGGCCTTATGTCAGCACAGAATCAGTCTTCATGTCATAGCAGAGAATCAGGCTTCACGTCACCCACCACTGGAACAGGCCACTGTCACATATTTAGGCCCCGGCACCCAGACAGAGGAGAGAGGTCCCGTAACAGAGAATCTGGCCTTATGTCAGCACAGAATCTGTCTTCATGTCATAGCAGAGAATCAGGCTTCACGTCACCCACCACTGGAACAGGCCACTGTCACACATTTAGGCCCCGGCACCCAGGCAGAGGAGAGAGGTCCCGTAACAGAGAATCTGGCCTTATGTCAGCACAGAATCTGTCTTCATGTCATAGCAGAGAATCAGGCTTCACGTCACCCACCACTGGAACAGGCCACTGTCACATATTTAGGCCCCGGCACCCAGACAGAGGAGAGAGGTCCCGTAACAGAGAATCTGGCCTTATGTCAGCGCAGAATCAGTCTTCATGTCATAGCAGAGAATCAGGCTTCACGTCACCCACCACTGGAACAGGCCACTGTCACATATTTAGGCCCCGGCACCCACACAGAGGAGAGAGGTCCCGTAACAGAAAATCTGGCCTTATGTCAGCACAGAATCTGTCTTCATGTCATAGCAGAGAATCAGGCTTCACGTCACCCACCACTGGAACAGGCCACTGTCACATATTTAGGCCCCGGCACCCAGACAGAGGAGAGAGGTCCCGTAACAGAGAATCTGGCCTTATGTCAGCGCAGAATCAGTCTTCATGTCATAGCAGAGAATCAGGCTTCACGTCACCCACCACTGGAACAGGCCACTGTCACACATTTAGGCCCCGGCACCCAGGCAGAGGAGAGAGGTCCCGTAACAGAGAATCTGGCCTTATGTCAGCACAGAATCTGTCTTCATGTCATAGCAGAGAATCAGGCTTCACATCACCCACCACTGGAACAGGCCACTGTCACATATTTAGGCCCCGGCACCCAGACAGAGGAGAGAGGTCCCGTAACAGAGAATCTGGCCTTATGTCAGCACAGAATCAGTCTTCATGTCATAGCAGAGAATCAGGCTTCACGTCACGCACCACTGGAACAGGCCACTGTCACATATTTAGGCCCAGGCACCCAGGCAGAGGAGAGAGGTCCCGTAACAGAGAATCTGGCCTTATGTCAGCACAGAATCTGTCTTCATGTCATAGCAGAGAATCAGGCTTCACGTCACCCACCACTGGAGCAGGCCACTGTCACACATTTAGGCCCCGGCACCCAGACAGAGGAGAGAGGTCCCGTAACAGAGAATCTGGCCTTATGTCAGCACAGAATCAGTCTTCATGTCATAGCAGAGAATCAGGCTTCACGTCACCCACCACTGGAACAGGCCACTGTCACACATTTAGGCCCCGGCACCCAGACAGAGGAGAGAGGTCCCGTAACAGAGAATCTGGCCTTATGTCAGCACAGAATCAGTCTTCATGTCATAGCAGAGAATCAGGCTTCACGTCACCCACCACTGGAACAGGCCACTGTCACATATTTAGGCCCCGGCACCCAGACAGAGGAGAGAGGTCCCGTAACAGAGAATCTGGCCTTATGTCAGCACAGAATCTGTCTTCATGTCATAGCAGAGAATCAGGCTTCACGTCACCCACCACTGGAGCAGGCCACTGTCACACATTTAGGCCCCCGGCACCCAGACAGAGGAGAGAGGTCCCGTAACAGAGAATCTGGCCTTATGTCAGCACAGAATCAGTCTTCATGTCATAGCAGAGAATCAGGCTTCACGTCACCCACCACTGGAACAGGCCACTGTCACATATTTAGGCCCCGGCACCCAGACAGAGGAGAGAGGTCCCGTAACAGAGAATCTGGCCTTATGTCAGCACAGAATCTGTCTTCATGTCATAGCAGAGAATCAGGCTTCACGTCACCCACCACTGGAACAGGCCACTGTCACACATTTAGGCCCCGGCACCCAGGCAGAGGAGAGAGGTCCCGTAACAGAGAATCTGGCCTTATGTCAGCACAGAATCTGTCTTCATGTCATAGCAGAGAATCAGGCTTCACGTCACCCACCACTGGAACAGGCCACTGTCACATATTTAGGCCCCGGCACCCAGACAGAGGAGAGAGGTCCCGTAACAGAGAATCTGGCCTTATGTCAGCGCAGAATCAGTCTTCATGTCATAGCAGAGAATCAGGCTTCACGTCACCCACCACTGGAACAGGCCACTGTCACATATTTAGGCCCCGGCACCCACACAGAGGAGAGAGGTCCCGTAACAGAGAATCTGGCCTTATGTCAGCACAGAATCTGTCTTCATGTCATAGCAGAGAATCAGGCTTCACGTCACCCACCACTGGAACAGGCCACTGTCACATATTTAGGCCCCGGCACCCAGACAGAGGAGAGAGGTCCCGTAACAGAGAATCTGGCCTTATGTCAGCGCAGAATCAGTCTTCATGTCATAGCAGAGAATCAGGCTTCACGTCACCCACCACTGGAACAGGCCACTGTCACACATTTAGGCCCCGGCACCCAGGCAGAGGAGAGAGGTCCCGTAACAGAGAATCTGGCCTTATGTCAGCACATAATCTGTCTTCATGTCATAGCAGAGAATCAGGCTTCACATCACCCACCACTGGAACAGGCCACTGTCACATATTTAGGCCCCGGCACCCAGACAGAGGAGAGAGGTCCCGTAACAGAGAATCTGGCCTTATGTCAGCACAGAATCAGTCTTCATGTCATAGCAGAGAATCAGGCTTCACGTCACCCACCACTGGAACAGGCCACTGTCACATATTTAGGCCCAGGCACCCAGGCAGAGGAGAGAGGTCCCGTAACAGAGAATCTGGCCTTATGTCAGCACAGAATCTGTCTTCATGTCATAGCAGAGAATCAGGCTTCACGTCACCCACCACTGGAGCAGGCCACTGTCACACATTTAGGCCCCGGCACCCAGACAGAGGAGAGGTTCATTCAACTTTTGGTTGCCCCGCAATATAATGGTAAAATGAAAATAAAAATAGGATTGAATGAGGAAGTGCCCTGGAGTAGAATAATATATTGTTAAGGGGAGGTAGTTAATATCTAATCTGCACAAGGGATGGACAGGTCCTGTGGGATCCATGCCTGGTTCATTTTTATGAACGTCAGCTTGTCCACATTGGCTGTAGACAGGCGGCTGCGTTTGTCTGTAATTACGCCCCCTGCCGTGCTGAATACACGTTCAGACAAAACGCTGGCCGCCGGGCAGGCCAGCACCTCCAAGGCATAAAAGGCTAGCTCTGGCCACGTGGACAATTTGGAGACCCAGAAGTTGAATGGGGCCGAACCATCAGTCAGTACGTGGAGGGGTGTGCACAGGTACTGTTCCACCATGTTAGTGAAATGTTGCCTCCTGCTAACACGTTCCGTATCAGGTGGTGGTGCAGTTAGCTGTGGCGTGGTGACAAAACTTTTCCACATCTCTGCCATGCTAACCCTGCCCTCAGAGGAGCTGGGCGTGACACAGCTGCGTTGACGACCTCTTGCTCCTCCTCTGCCTTCGCCTTGGGCTTCCACTGGTTCCCCTGTGACATTTGGGAATGCTCTCAGTAGCGCGTCTACCAACGTGCGCTTGTACTCGCGCATCTTCCTATCACGCTCCAGTGTAGGAAGTAAGGTGGGCACATTGTCTTTGTACCGGGGATCCAGCAGGGTGGCAACCCAGTAGTCCGCACACGTTAAAATGTGGGCAACTCTGCTGTCGTTGCGCAGGCACTGCAGCATGTAGTCGCTCATGTGTGCCAGGCTGCCCAGAGGTAAGGACAAGCTGTCCTCTGTGGGAGGCGTATCGTCATCGTCCTGTGTTTCCCCCCAGCCACGCACCAGTGATGGGCCCGAGCTGCTTTGGGTGCCACCCCGCTGTGAACATGCTTCATCCTCATCCTCCTCCACCTCCTCCTCATCCTCGTCCTCCTCGTCCTCCAGTAGTGGGCCCTGTCGGGCCACATTTGTACCTGGCCTCTGCTGTTGCAAAAAACCTCCCTCTGAGTCACTTCGAAGAGACTGGCCTGAAAGTGCTAAAAATGACCCCTCTTCCTCCTCTTCCTCCTGGGCCACCTCCTCTTCCATCATCGCCCTAAGTGTTTTCTCAAGGAGACATAGAAGTGGTATTGTAACGCTGATAACGGCGTCATCGCCACTGGCCATGTTGGTGGAGAACTCGAAACAGCGCAACAGGGCACACAGGTCTCGCATGGAGGCCCAGTCATTGGTGGTGAAGTGGGGCTGATCCGCAGTGCGACTGACCCGTGCGTGCTGCAGCTGAAACTCCACTATGGCCTGCTGCTGCTTGCACAGTCTGTCCAGCATATGCAAGGTGGAGTTCCACCTGGTGGGCACGTCGCATATGAGGCGGTGAGCGGGAAGGCCGAAGTTACGCTGTAGCGCAGACAGGTGAGCAGTGGCAGGGTGTGAACGCCGGAAGCGCGAACAGACGGCCCGCACTTTATGCAGCAGCTCTGACATGTCGGGGTAGTTGCGAATGAACTTCTGCACCACCAAATTCAGCACATGCGCCAGGCAAGGGATGTGCGTCAAACCGGCTAGTCCCAGAGCTGCAACGAGATTTCGCCCATTATCGCACACCACCAGGCCGGGCTTGAGGCTCACCGGCAGCAACCACTCGTCGGTCTGTTGTTCTATACCCCGCCACAACTCCTGTGCGGTGTGGGGCCTGTCCCCCAAACATATGAGTTTCAGAACGGCCTGCTGACGTTTACCCCGGGCTGTGCTGAAGTTGGTGGTGAAGGTGTGTGGCTGACTGGATGAGCAGGTGGAAGAAGAGAAGGAGGAAGCTGAGTAGGAGGAGGAGGAGACAGGAGGCAAAGAATGTTGCCCTGCGATCCTTGGCGGCGGAAGGACGTGCGCCAAACAGCTCTCCGCCTGGGGCCCAGCCGCCACTACATTTACCCAGTGTGCAGTTAGGGAGATATAGCGTCCCTGGCCATGCTTACTGGTCCACGTATCTGTGGTTAGGTGGACCTTGCCACAGATGGCGTTGCGCAGTGCACACTTGATTTTATCCGACACTTGGTTGTGCAGGGAAGGCACGGCTCTCTTGGAGAAGTAGTGCCGGCTGGGAACAACATACTGTGGGACAGCAAGCGACATGAGCTGTTTGAAGCTGTGTGTGTCCACCAGCCTAAATGACAGCATTTCATAGGCCAGTAGTTTAGAAATGCTGGCATTCAGGGCCAGGGATCGAGGGTGGCTAGGTGGGAATTTACGCTTTCTCTCAAATGTTTGTGAGATGGAGAGCTGAACGCTGCCGTGTGACATGTTTGAGATGCTTGATGACGCAGGTGGTGGTGTTGGTGGTACGTCCCATGTTTGCTGGGCGGCAGGTGCCAACGTTCCTCCAGAGGCGGAGGAAGAGGCCGAGGCGGCGGCAGCAGCAGAAGAGGCCGAGGCGGCGGCAGCAGCAGAAGAGGTAGCAGGGGGAGCCTGAGTGAGTTCCTTGTTTTTAAGGTGTTTACTCCACTGCAGTTCATGCTTTGCATGCAGGTGCCTGGTCATGCAGGTTGTGCTAAGGTTCAGAACGTTAATGCCTCGCTTCAGGCTCTGATGGCACAGCGTGCAAACCACTCGGGTCTTGTCGTCAGCACATTGTTTGAAGAAGTGCCATGCCAGG
This sequence comes from Bufo bufo, assembly GCF_905171765.1. NCBI lineage: Eukaryota > Metazoa > Chordata > Amphibia > Anura > Bufonidae > Bufo > Bufo bufo. The sequence goes on from NC_053391.1 coordinate 692,332,755, forward strand.
GAACTCCTTGAAGCTGCCTTTGGGGTGCTCGGTCCCAGATGGCGGCGGTCAGTAGCAGGCGGAGTCTCTTGGCGGCGGGTGTTCTGCTTTTGCCCACTGCTCCCTCTTTTGCTACGCTGTTGGCTCGGTCTCACCACTGCCTCTTCCTCTGAACTGTGAAAGTCAGTGGCACGACCTTCATTCCATGTGGGGTCTAGGACCTCATCGTCCCCTGCATCGTCTTCCACCCAGTCTTGATCCCTGACCTCCTGTTCAGTCTGCACACTGCAGAAAGACGCAGCAGTTGGCACCTGTGTTTCGTCATCATCAGAGACGTGCTGAGGTGGTATTCCCATGTCCTCATCATCAGGAAACATAAGTGGTTGTGCGTTAGTGCATTCTATCTCTTCCACCCCTGGGGAAGGGCTAGGTGGATGCCCTTGGGAAACCCTGGCAGCAGAGTCTTCAAACAGCATAAGAGACTGCTGCATAACTTGAGGCTCAGACAGTTTCCCTGATATGCATGGGGGTGATGTGACAGACCGATGGGCTTGGTTTTCATGCGCCATCTGTGCGCTTTCTGCAGAAGACTGGGTGGGAGATAATGTGAACGTGCTGGATCCACTGTCGGCCACCCAATTGACTAATGCCTGTACCTGCTCAGGCCTTACCATCCTTAGAACGGCATTGGGCCCCACCAAATATCGCTGTAAATTCTGCTGGCTACTGGGACCTGAGGTAGTTGGTTCACTAGGACGTGTGGCTGTGGCAGAACGGCCACGTCCTCTCCCAGCACCAGAGGGTCCACTAACACCACCACGACCATGTCCACGTCCGCGTCCGCGTCCCTTATTAGATGTTTTCCTCATTGTTCCCGTTCACCACAATTTTGAGAATGGCAAATTTGGGAATAGTTTTTCAACCCAGAACAAAAAGTGTGCTTTTACGGTCCTTACAAATAACTTGACCAGCTAAAACAGTACAGATTTGGTTGAATAGAAATGTGAGGCCTGTTTTTTTTTGCGCTGTGTGACAGGTATAGGTTTAATCACAGAATTAGACTTGTATCTGCACGGTAGCGTGTGTCTTAGGTTTTTCTGAATGACACTATCAGCACCTTCAATGTAAGATATCCTTTTTGGGATAGATTTCAAGTAGGCCTCATATAGCAGAAACTAGTTATTTTGAGAATGGCAAATTTGGTATTAGTTTTTCAACCCAGAACAAAAAGTGTGCTTTTACGGTCACTACAAATAACTTGACCAGCTAAAACAGTACAGATTTGGTTGAATAGAAATGTCAGGTCTATTTTTTAGGCGCTGGGTGACAAGCTCAACTTGCCCCTGATGTAGTATATGGCCAAAAATTAACCACACTGTTGATGGTTAAATGCACTTGGGTGACACAGGCTCAGCCTGCAGCTGATGTAGGATATATCACAAAATAACCACACTATCGATGGTTAAATACACTTGGTGATAGCTTGTGCTGGCGCACCACAAGCCACAAAATGGCCGCCGATCACCCCAGAAAAAAGTGATCTAAAAACGCTCTGGGCAGCCTAAAAAAAGTGAGCAAGTCAATAATAGCACTTCAATGATCCACAGCTGCAGATCGATCACAGAATGAAGTCTTTTGGAGGAGTTAATCTGCCTAATCTCGCCCTAACGTCGCAGCTGCAACCTCTCCCTACACTTGTATCAGCAGAGTGACGTGCAGCGCTACGTGACCCAAGCTTATATAGAGGCTGGGTCACATGGTGCACTGGCCAATCACAGCCATGCCAATAGTAGGCATGGCTGTGATGGCCTCTTGGGGCAAGTAGTATGACGCTTGTTGATTGGCTGCTTTGCAGCCTTTCAAAAAGCGCCAAGAAAGTGCCGAACACCGAACCCGAACCCGGACTTTTACGAAAATGTTCGGGTTCGGGTCCGTGTCACGGACACCCCAAAATTCGGTACGAACCCGAACTATCCAGTTCGGGTTCGCTCATCCCTACTCCCTACCTTTTCCGAAATCCATTTCCAAATTTTGTTTTAATGTTCTGTTTACATGGCCTTATGAGGGCTTGCTTTTTGGCAGAAACGTTGTACTGGCACCATTTAATATTGCATGCAATGTACAGTCATGGCCAAAAGTTTTGAGAATGACACAAATATTAGTTTTCACAAAGTTTGCTGCTAAACTGCTTTTAGATCTTTGTTTCAGTTGTTTCTGTGATGTAGTGAAATATAATTACACGCACTTCATACGTTTCAAAGGCTTTTATCGACAATTACATGACATTTATGCAAAGAGTCAGTATTTGCAGTGTTGGCCCTTCTTTTTCAGGACCTCTGCAATCCGACTGCGCATGCTCTCAATCAACTTCTGGGCCAATTCCTGACTGATAGCAAACCATTCTTTCATATTCACTTCTTGGAGTTTGTCAGAATTAGTGGGTTTTTGTTTGTCCACCCGCCTCTTGAGGATTGACCACAAGTTCTCAATGGGATTAAGATCTGGGGAGTTTCCAGGCCATGGACCCAAAATGTCAAAGTTTTGGGCCCCGAGCTACTTAGTTATCACTCTTGCCTTATGGCACGGTGCTCCATCATGCTGGAAAATGCATTGTTCTTCACCAAACTGTTGTTGGATTGTTGGAAGAAGTTGCTGTTGGAGGGTGTTTTGGTGCCATTCTTTATTCATGGCTGTGTTTTTGGGCAAAATTGTGAGTGAGCCCACTCCCTTGGATGAGAAGCAACCCCACACATGAATTGTCTCAGGATGCTTTATTGTTGGCATGACACAGGACTGATGGTAGCGCTCACCTTTTCTTCTCCGGACAAGCCTTTTTCCAGATGCCCCAAACAATCGGAAAGAGGCTTCATCGGAGAATATGACTTTGCCCCAGTCCTCAGCAGTCCATTCACCAGACTTTCTGCAGAAGATCAATCTGTCCCTGATGTTTTTTTTGGAGAGAAGTGGCTTCTTTGCTGCCCTTCTTGACACCAGGCCATCTTCCAAAAGTCTCACAAAAAGTCTCACACCTGCCTGCTGCCATTCCTGAGCAAGCGCTGCACTGGTGGCACTCCGATCCCGCAGCTGAATCCTCTTTAGGAGACGATCCTGGCGCTTGCTGGACTTTCTTGGACGCCCCGAAGCCTTCTTAACAAGAATTTAACCTATTTCCTTGAAGTTTTTGATGATCCTATAAATTGTTGATTGAGGTGCAATCTTAGTAGCCACAATATCCTTGCCTGTGAAGTCATTTTTATGCAACGCAATGATGGCTGCACGCGTTTCTTTGCAGGTCACCATGGTTAACAATGGAAGAACAATGATTTCAAGCATCACCCTCCATTTAACATGTCAAGTCTGCCATTTTAACCCAATCAGCCTGACATAATGATCTCTAGCCTTGTGCTCGTCAACATTCTCACCTGAGTTAACAAGACAATTACCGGTATTTTAAAAATTTTTCCCATCATGACATTCACTGTACAGGATAAACACTTTTATATTTTAATAGTTCAAGCATTTATGGTCACGGCAATATTAATTATCTTTATATTTCTATTGTTTACATTTATCAGTAAAATGGGAAAAAGGGGGCGATTAGAATTTTTATACCTTTTTGTCTTTTAATATACTTTTTTTTAAAAATTTAACATGTATATTTAGCCCCCCTAAGGGACTGTAACATACAATTCTCTAATTGTTCCTCCCATAGACTGCCATGATTTACCATGGCAGTCTATGGGAGATTTACTACATTTCTATCAAACCTTATCGAACCTTGAGAAGGTCCAAGGTTCCCAAAGCAAGCAAGTGGTTCCTGTGATCTTATATTAGGAAAGCAGATCGGTCACCGGGAGCACAGTACTTCTGGAAAATAACCATTCAGTTGCCACAGTCACAATTGACCACAGCATCTGAGGGGTTAAAAGTCTATGGTCAGCATTATCGCCAATCACAGACTCTGCCACCAAGTGTCTGCTGTGTAAAACAGCAGGTACCCGGCGGCTATGGTACCCACTCAGCTTCTGAGTATGTGCCATTTTTAAAGAGCCGACATCTGCCGTACATGTCAGGCAGATGTCAGGAAGGGGTTCATTTTTCGCATCTCTTTCAGATTGACAGTTTGAGGCTGGAGGAAGATGCGTCTCTTGCAGTTCACCTCCATGCTCTCAGGGGCTGAGACATGTGATATCATCATGGGTGCCGGAAGTCAGAATTCACTGATCGGATATTAATGACCTATGGCAGGTGGACAAAGCACTGTACAGCGGCAGGTCAAATTCCAGACCGTTTCTTCTCTCCCTATTTCTGGGTACACAGCACAAAAGTAAAAATAAAAAATAAAGGTCCCTAAGACACGTGAAAAATTCTTCCTTTTTTATTTTATTCTATTTTACCTCTTATTTTTTTACTTGATTTTTTTAAATTTTTTTTTTTTTTACTTTGCATCTAGTTTAGTTTTTACATTTTGTATCTTTTTATTTTCCTTTCAGCAATTTTTTACATTTTTATTTGATATTGTTTCCACATTTATCCCCCCACTTTGCTGATTGCATCCGAGCGGCTGTACTGTTGTGCCTCATTTACAATAAATAATTAAGTCAATAAAATTGCTTTCCTTTGTAACTTCGAGTCGATGTCCCAGCCTCACCTGATAACGACGACGACGCGTCCGAGGCCTCTGCTGAATTATGCATTAAAGCAATTTATTCCTAAACGGCAGGATGAGTCGGAGGAGAAATCATTTGTTTTGCAAATGGGATGCAGAAAACACAAAGATTTAATCCGCACGTTGTCCTTGAGAGTTCCAACCGCGCAAAAGATGAAATACCTTCTGCAGGGAAAAGTCGCATCTCGCATTTGATTTTGTCCCCGTCAAGTGTCAGATTTTCGAGGAAGCAGCAAAAAGTTCTGTTTACAAATGGGAATAATTATAGAAAAATCCATAAAATGTATAATCCGGGCTCAGCATCTGAGGTCAAAGCCCGAGCAAAAGTTACAGCGCCGCTAAAAAGTAATCACGCGCCTGGACTATATCTATCTATTATCTATCTATCTATTATTTATCTATTATCTATTATCTATCTATCTATTATCTATCATCTATCTATTATCTATTATCTATCTATTATCTATCTATCTATTATCTATCTATCTATCTATCTATTATCTATTATCTATCTATCTATCTATCTATTATCTATTATCTATCTATCTATTATCTATCTATCTATCTATCTATCTATCTATCTATCTTTAAATAGACAAGACGTGGCACTCTTATCTATTGTGGACTGTGGTGCTTGTTGTGCTGGCTTCCCAGCCAGAATCCTACATTGAAGAAATAAACAACAGCACTCAATAAAGAACTATGTTCTGGTTATTTATTGGCAACTTCACCAAATTGTGACGTTTCGGTCGTAGGACCTTTATCAAACACTGTGTGACAAATAAGAAAATATTCCATAAGTACAAAAATAAAATAAAGTAAAAGTGGCAACATCAATGATTTATATATGCATTACCCATAACACCATCAGATAATACTAAAGCCTTACATACATAGTTTTAATCAAATATAGTTACAGCAAATTTCAGAAAAAATTGTGGTACAAAAAGTTCATGTACAAAGCTCCTACTCTATATATACTTAGTTGACTTGTTATCAAAAAGAAAGAAAAAATGAAGAAAAAATTACAGCAGTCAGGTAAAACTCCATATCTGTTAGATAGACATTCAGGATAACTATTTTGAATTCATGGAATAGATATTAGATGCTAACGTATATAGGAGTATATGAGAGTATATAATCTACAATCTGCGATCCCTTGATACACGCAACAGTTATTACAGCCTGGGGCGACATCAATCCCAGAGCAACATAGAAAAGTAGGACATTCAGATGCATGTATGGCTATAGGGTAGAACCGGGTGCCCCCATAAGGACAAAAAACACTTACCAAGTTGCCGTTGAGAAAATGTGTGAAGAGTAGATTGAGCTGATGGTGTATCCACACCCATATAGACGCTGAGGATAAGAGGTGCATGTGGCTAGATATATCAGGCCCGGAAGGAAATGACCGAAACCGGAAGTGCCTATGCGTCCCACTCTGGAACGCATCCACCTCTCATTTACCTACAAGTAACTACTAATATTCCGTACATTCAGGGGGTTGTATGTATGTCTCTATGTGTGCCGGAGTGACAAGGGTATAGGGGACATATCTATGTATAATTACAACTAAATCGCCATGAGGAACGCAACCGGAAATGCGTTCCAGCCGCGACCGGAAGTAGCCGATGCGTTCCAACTTGGAACGCATCGGATCCTATCCTCCTATTCTGATTGAGCACTGTGGATTATATGTAATGTATTAGCTGGCAATATCAATCTAGGGACAATATTGATTAGATTACTATAAAGGAGGTATAGATCTAAAAGTAAAAATCAGCCAATAATCAACAATAAAGAAAAATAAAGAGAAAGGAAGAAGAAAAAGTAAAGGAAAAAATATATATATATATATCCTCTATAGTGAAACCCATTAGGTCTGTAGACAATAAGAATGAAAAGAAGAAAAGAGACCAACACCCAAAAGGATACAGAAACAGGACGGCAAGCATGGTGGGGGTCCGGTTCTTAGTGCATCTGAAAAAAACAAATAAATATTAGTAGTTAGTGATGATTTATATTATTTGACATATATACCAATCACATCACGGTAATTCAAATGAAAGAGGACAATTCGTAGTCCCTATTGAGCCCCTTAGGTTCTAGGCTTTGTAGTCTATGTATCCAGTAAGCCTCTCGCTTTTTGAGTATTTGTTGTCTATTGCCACCTCTTCTTGGTAATTCTATTTTTTCTATTATTTGAAATTTCAGTTGGGATACACTATGCTTCATTTTATGAAAATGGTGAGGAACCGGAAGTAACAGGTTCTCACATCGGATGGTAGACTTATGTTGACAGATGCGATCCCTAACATTTTGGGTGGTCTCCCCCCACATATATTAGGCCACATGGACATTTTAATTTTGTACTTATGGAATATTTTCTTATTTGTCACACAGTGTTTGATAAAGGTCCTACGACCGAAACGTCACAATTTGGTGAAGTTGCCAATAAATAACCAGAACATAGTTCTTTATTGAGTGCTGTTGTTTATTTCTTCTATCTATCTATCTATCTATCTATCTATCTATTATCTATCTATTATCTATCTATCTATCTATCTATTATCTATCTATTATCTATCTATCTATCTATCTATCTATCTATCTATTATCTATCTATTATCTA